>NC_089844.1:64072019-64372019 GCF_035609145.1 Eleutherodactylus coqui | reverse complement strand
GGGCCACATCTAATAGTGTGCAGTACTGTGTTAGCACTGTATTTTTTTTACTTTTTTTCAAAATTGGATCTGCAGAGCATTGCGCCCTGCAATAGGGACAGAAGTGGTGGTTAGGCAGGGAGAGTGTTAGCAGTGAGTGTAGGCTTCAAGAACCCCAACAGTCCTTTCTAGGGCCACATCTATCCGTGTGCAGTACTGTCCAGGCTGCTGTTAGCAGTGTTGCATTTTTTTTTTTTTCTCAAAACCGGCTGTGCAGACCATTGCACCCGGCATTAATACTACAGGGATAGAATTGTGTAGGCAGGGCCAGAAGACATACATTATTCATTGAATAGACGCAGTGTGGCTTTTCCTTTGAAAAACAAGGGAAAAAAATTCTATTTCGCCTGCCTCTGACAGTCCTCAGGGCTCTGGGTACGTGTGTGCTGCGTGCAGAACGTTAAAAAAAAAATCAGACGCAGCCAGCTACGTTTTACTGCAGGCTTGCGCCAATTTTTTTCCTGCATGGGAAATCCCTGATCTGCTGTAGCGAATAACTTTGCATCACTGCAGTTCTGTGACACATTTGCAGGGCCACAACACAGTTATTAAACTTAGTAGTATTAATTGAATACACGCAGTGTGGCTTGTCCTTTGAAGAACAAGGGAAAAAATTCTATTTTGGCTGCAGGCTTGCGCCAATTTCTTTCCTGGCTTGGAAATCACTGGTAATACAGCATGCTGAGGGGTAGGGGTAGGCCGAGAGGACGTGGACGCGGCCGAGGACGCGTAGGCCCAAGTGAGGGTGTGGGCACAGGCCGAGCTCCTGATCCAGGTGTGTCGCAGTCGACTGCTGCGCGATTAGGAGAGAGGCACGTTTCTGGCGTCCCCACATTCATCGCCCAATTAATGGGTCCACGCGGGAGACCTTTATTAGAAAATGAGCAGTGTGAGCAGGTCCTGTCGTGGATGGCAGAAAGTGCTTCGAGCAAGCTATCATCCACCCAGAGTTCTGCGCCGTCCAGTGCTGCAAATCCGAATCCTCTGTCTGCTGCTCCTCCTTCCTCCCAGCCTCCTCACTCCACTACAATGACACATGCTCAGGAGCGGGAAGACTCCCAGGAACTGTTCTCGGGCCCCTGCTCAGATTGGGCAGCAGTGGTTCCTCTCCCACCAGAGGAGTTTATCGTCACTGATGCACAACCATTGGAAAGTTCCCGGGGTCCGGGGGATGAGGCTGGGGACTTCCGGCAACTGTCTCAAGACCTTTCAGTGGGTGAGGAGGACGATGACGATGAGACACAGTTGTCTTGCAGTGAGGTAGTAGTAAGGGCAGTAAGTCCGAGGGAGGAGCGCACAGAGGATTTGGAGGAAGAGCAGCAGGACGATGAGGTGACTGACCCCACCTGGTGTGCAACGCCTACTCAGGACAGGTCTTCAGAGGGGCAGGCAAGGGCAGCAGCAGGGCAGGTTGCAAGAGGCAGTGCGGTGGCCAGGGGTGGAGGCAGGGCCAGACCGAATAATCCACCAACTGTTTCCCAAAGCGCACCCTCGCGCCATGCCACCCTGCAGAGGCCGAGGTGCTCTAAGGTCTGGCAGTTTTTCACAGAGACGCCTGACGACCGACGAACAGTGGTGTGCAACCTTTGTCGCGCCAAGATCAGCCGGGGAGCCACCACCAACAGCCTCACCACCACCAGCATGCGCAGACATATGATGGCCAAGCACCCCACAAGGTGGGACGAAGGCCGTTCACCGCCTCTGGTTTGCACCGCTGCCTCTCCCCCTGTGCCCCATCCTGCCACTGAGATCCAACCCCCCTCTCAGGACACAGGCACTACCGTCTCCTGGCCTGCACCCACACCCTCACCTCCGCTGTCCTCGGCTCCATCCACCAATGTCTCGCACCGCACAGTCCAGCCGTCGCTAGCGCAAGTGTTGGAGCGCAAGCGCGAATATCGCCGCCACGCACCCGCACGCTCAATCGTTAACCGTCCACATAGCCAAATTTATCAGCCTTGAGATGCTGCCGTATAGGGTTGTGGAAACGGAGGCTTTCAAAGCTATGATGGCGGCGGCGGCCCCGCGCTACTCAGTTCCCAGTTGCCACTACTTTTCCCGATGTGCTGTCCCAGCCCTGCACGACCACGTCTCCCGCAACATTGTACGCGCCCTCACCAATGCGGTTAGTGGCAAGGTCCACTTAACTACGGACACGTGGACAAGCACAGGCGGGCAGGGCCACTACATCTCCCTGACGGCACATTGGGTGAATTTAGTGGAGGCTGGGACAGAGTCAGAGCCTGGGACCGCTCATGTCCTACCCACCCCCAGAATTGCGGACCCCAGCTCGGTGGTGGTATGTTCGGCGGTGTATGCTTCCTCTACTAAAGCACCCTCCTCCTCCTCCTCAACCTCTGTCTCGCAATCTAGATGTGTCAGCAGCAGCAGGACGTCGCCAGCAGTCGGTGTCGCGCGGCGTGGCAGCACAGTGGTGGGCAAGCGTCAGCAGGCCGTGCTGAAACTACTCAGCTTAGGAGATAGGAGGCACACGGCCCACGAACTGCTGCAGGGTCTGACAGAGCAGACCGACCGTTGGCTTGCGCCGCTGAGCCTCCAACCGGGCATGGTCGTGTGTGACAACGGCCGTAACCTGGTGGCGGCTCTGCAGCTCGGCAGCCTCACGCACGTGCCATGCCTGGCCCACGTCTTTAATTTGGTGGTTCAGCGCTTTCTGAAAAGCTACCCACGCTTGTCAGACCTGCTCGGAATGGTGCGCCGGCTCTGCGCACATTTCCGTAAGTCCCACACGGACGCTGCCACCCTGCAACATCGGTTTAATCTGCCAGTGCACCGACTGCTGTGCGACGTGCCCACACGGTGGAACTCTACGCTCCACATGTTGGCTAGGCTCTATGAGCAGCGTAGAGCTATAGTGGAACACCAACTCCAACATGGGCGGCGCAGTGGGAGTCAGCCTCCTCAATTCTTTTCAGAAGAGTGGGCCTGGTTGGCAGACATCTGCCAGGTCCTTCGAAACTTTGAGCAGTCTACCCAGGTGGTGAGCGGCGATGCTGCAATCATTAGCGTCACCATTCCTCTGCTATGCATCTTGAGAAGTTCCCTGCAAACCATAAAGGCAGCCGCTTTGCGCTCGGAAACAGAGCCGGGGGAAGACAGTATGTCGCTGGATAGTCAGAGCACCCTCCTGTCTATATCTCAGCGCGTTCAGGAGGAGGAGGAGGAGCATGAGGAGGATGAGGAGGAGGGGGAACAGACAGCTTGGCCCACTGCTGACGGTACCCATGCTGCTTGCCTGTCATCATTTCAGTGTGTATGGCCTGAGGAGGAGGAGGATCCTGAAAGTGATCTTCCTAGTGCGGACAGCCATGTGTTGCGTACAGGTACACTGGCACACATGGCTGACTTCATGTTAGGATGCCATTCTCGTGACCCTCGCGTTACACGCATTCTGGCCACTACGGATTACTGGGTGTACACACTGCTCGACCCACGCTATAAGGAGAACCTTCCCACTCTCATTCCCGAAGAGGAAAGGGGTTCGAGAGTGTTGCTATACCACAGGACCCTGGCGGACAAGCTGATGGTAAAATTCCCTTCCGACAGCGCTAGTGGCAGAAGGCGCAGTTCCGAGGGCCAGGTAGCAGGGGAGGTGCGGAGATCGAGCAGCATGTACAGCCCAGGCAGTGCAACAGTCTTTAAGGGCCTGGACAGCTTTATGGCTCCCCAGCAAGACTGTGTCACCGCTCCCCAGTCAAGGCTGAGTCGGCGGGAGCACTGTAAAAGGATGGTGAGGGAGTACGTAGCCGATCGCACGACCGTCCTCCGTGACGCCTCTGCCACCTACAACTACTGGGTGTCGAAGCTGGACACGTGGCCTGAACTAGCGCTGTATGCCCTGGAGGTGCTTGCATGTCCTGCGGCTAGCGTCTTGTCAGAGAGGGTGTTTAGTGCGGCTGGGGGAATCATCACAGATAAGCGTACCCGCCTGTCAACCGACAGTGCCGACAGGCTTACACTCATCAAGATGAACAAAGCCTGGATTTCCCCAGACTTCTCTTCTCCACCAGCGGACAGCAGCGATACCTAAGCAATACGTAGGCTGCACCCGCGGATGGAAGCTACGTTCTCTCTCACCATCCAAAACGGGGACATTTCTGCTTCATCAATCTGTGTATAATATTCCTCCTCCTGCTACCTCACGTAATCACGCTGAACGGGCAATTTTTCTTAGGGCCACAAGGCTCACTCATATAATTTTTCTAAAAAATGTTTATACGTTTCAATGCTCTTAAAAGCGTTGGAACTTTAACTTGAACCAATTTTTCGTTAAACTGGGCTGCCTCCAGGCCTAGTTACCACTTAAGCCACATTAACCAAAGCGATTAATGGGTTTCACCTGCCATCTTGGTTGGGCATGGCCAATTTTTACTGAGGTACATTAGTACTGTTGGTACACCAATGTTTTGGGGTCCTCACCTACAGTGTAATCATAGCAATTTCTATGTTCTTCGCCTGCACTCATGGTACAGAAAGGTGTGTGGGGTTGGCCTACACTTTAGCTACATAAATGTAACTTGGGCCTTGGCTATACTGCAGCTACTGAAATGGAACTAAGACTGCGCTCCCACTATACTGCTGCTTCGGAATTGTTCCTGGGGCCTGTGTAGGCTGCTACAATGACTTAAAGGGGTGGTCTCGCGAAAGCAAGTGGGTCTATACACTTCTGTATGGCCATATTAATGCACTTTGTAATATACATCGTGCATTAAATATGAGCCATACAGAAGTTATTCACTTACCTGCTCCGTTGCTAGCGTCCCCGTCGCCATGGTTCCGTCTAATTTCGGTGTCTTCTTGCCTTTTTAGACGCGCTTGCGCAGATCCGTCTTCTCCCTTCTTCTCCCTTCGGCTCCGCTCGGCAGCATCGGCATTTTGGCTCCGCCCCCTTGTACGCATCATCGCGTAGCTCCGCCCCATGACGTGTGCCGGTTCCAGCCTCCTGATTGGCTGGAATCGGCACATGACGGGGGCGGAGCTACGCGATGACGCGAAAAGGGGGCGGAGCCAAAACTCCGATGCTTCCAAGACCAGCCGAAGGGAGAAGATGCATCTGCGCAAGCGCGTCTAAAAAAGCAAGAAGACACCGAAGTTAGACGGAACCATGGCAACGGGGACGCTAGCAACGGAGCAGGTAAGTGAATAACTTCTGTATGGCTCATATTTAATGCACGATGTATATTACAAAGTGCATTAATATGGCCATACAGAAGTGTATAGACCCACTTGCTTTCGCGAGACCACCCCTTTAAATGGAACTTAGACTATGCTCCTCCTATACTGCTGCTTCGGAATTGTTACTGGGGCCTGTCTTGAGTGCTACTATTACTGAAATGGAACTAATACTGTGCTCCCCCTATAATGCTGCTAGTGATATGTTAGTGGGGCCTGTCCTAATGCTACGGCTGAAATGTTACGAATTCTGGGCTCTGCCTATACCGCTGCTAATGGTATGTCTCTGGGGTGTGGAAACAGAGGCTTCCCAAAGACATGATGGCGGCGAGGCCATTTCCCACCAACGCAGTTACTGTTAAGGTGCATATAACCACGGACACGTGGAGAGGACACGTAGTGCCTCAAAAACATCCCCCTCCTCCTCCAACAATGAAAACATTCTTGGCAAATGCCTTTGCATTGGTTCGTCTGGTGGCAGTCCAAGAATTTCACCTTTACCGACACAACAAGAGAGCCCCCCCACCATCCCCCCGCCACGGCCCACTTAATCCTGGCCACATTCCGAAAACCAACAAAATACAACCGTGCTACTAGGTCCGCAGTCACCACCACATTACCACCAACGCGGTTACTGTTAAGGTACATATTACCAGTCTGACTGGGGCATACAGACACCTTGACAGAATGAATAGTGTGTGGCACATAGGTTCCCCATTGCTATGCCCACGTGTGCAGCTCCTGATGGAGGTGGCACAGGATTGGATTTCTCATTGCTTCTGTACAGCATTGTGGGCTATCGCCCCACCACTTTTAAAGAGGGTCGCTGCCTAGCCGTGCCAACCCTCTGCAGTGTGTGCCTGCAGTTCCTCCTCATGGCAGACGCACTTATAAATAGACATGAGGGTGGTGTGGCATGAGGGCAGCTGAAGGCTGCGCAGGGACAGTTTGGTGTGCGCTGTGGACACTGTGTCGTGCAGGGGGGAGGGGGGTTGGGCAGCACGTAACCCAGGAGAAGTGGCAGCGGAGTGTCATGCAGGCAGTGATTGTGCTTTGTTGTAGCTAGTGTGGTGCTTAGCTAAGGTATGCCATGCTAATGAGGGCTTTTCAGAAGTAAAAGTTGTTGGGAGGGGGTGGCCCCACTCTTGCCGGTATTGTGGCTTAATAGTGGGACCTGTGAACTTGAGATGCAGCCCAACACGTAGCCCCTCGCCTGCCCTATCCGTTTCTGTGTCGTTCCCATCACTTTCTTGAATTGCCTAGATTTTCACACATGAAAACCTTAGCGAGCATCGGCGAAATACAAAAATGCTCGGGTCGCCCATTGACTTCAATGGGGTTCGTTACTCGAAACGAACCCTCGAGCATCGTGATAAATTCATCCTGAGTAACGAGCACCCGAGCATTTTGGTGCTCGCTCATCTCTAATGAACATACATCAATTTATCATCCATTCTCAACAGCATTGTGGGCTATCGCCCACACTGTCAAAGAGGGTCGCTGCCTGGCCCTGCCAACCCTCTGCAGTGTATGCCTCCGGTTGCTCCTCATCCAGTACGCGCTTATAAATAGACATGAGGGTGGTGTAGCTATGGAGCAAGGGTGTGGCATGAGGGCAGCTGAACGCTGCGCAGGGGAACTTGTGTGCGCTGCGGATGCAGGGTCGCGCAGCCGGGAAGGGGGGGGGGGCAGCAATGCTACCATGTAACCGAGGAGAAGAGACAGTGGTGTCACCCGCAGGCAGTGATTGTCCTTGGTTGCAGGTAGTGTGGTGCTTAGCTAAGATGTTCCAGTGCGTGTGCCTTGCTAATGAGGGTTTGTCCAAAGTAAATTGTTTGGGAGGGGGGGGGGGGGAATGCCAGACTCTTGCCCCCATTTTGACTTAATAGTAGGACCCGGGAGCCTCAGATGCAGCCATGCATGCTGCCCCTGCCCTTCCCGTTTCTGTGGTGGTTCCATGACTTTCTGATGTTTTCTGGTGTTTGACAAGTCATCACCTATGCGAAGCATCGGTCCCATACAAAAATGCTTGAGTTGCCCATTGACTTCCATGGGGTTCGTTACTCGAAAACGAGCTCTCGAGCATTGCGGAAAGTTTGATTCAAGCAACGAGTTTAATTCAAGCAACGAGTACCCAAGCATTTTGGTGCGCGCTCATCTCTAATCTTAAGGATTCTTAGGCCCCCTGTCCACGAACGTGATTTCGCTGTCGGTCACTATGGAAAGTGCCGTCCCCGTCCCCAAGTGGAGAATCATTGCGGGGGAAAAAAATAAAATTGTGTAACGATGTGGAGTGGCTGAGATATGTGCGGCCTGTAACTATGTATCAGTTATACTAGCTGTATGTATATACATACAGGAGATACCTAGGTTATACCAGCACAGTCCATATCACCATATACAGGAGATGTATAACGTATACGACCTATATAATTATATACAGAAGCTAACCAGGTTATACCAACATGCTCCATATCACTATGTACACGGAGATATAGAACTTACACCACCTGTACTTATATAATTCTATACAAGAGATATAAAAATTATACCAGCATGCTCCATATCACTATATGCAGGAGATGTATAACTAAAACTAGCTGTACATATATAATTATATACAATATATACTCAGGTTATACCAGCATGGTCGATGTCACTATAAACAGGAGATGTATAATTTATACCATCTGTACATATAGTGACGCTCCAGGGGGTTTAAACACCAGGCAAACAACAAAAGTCTGTTCGTGTTGGTTTATTCACACGAAAGGGTGTAACATAAACAGCTGGTATCCCAGTAAAAGGGGAAAAAAATCAAAAAAGTCCTTCAAGTTCAATGCGGTAAGTAGTATGAACAGCTGAATGTCCTTGTTATCCATAGCAATAAACAATATAACAGTGATAGTTCTGTTTCAGGCAGCTTTTACCAACTTGCAGTGGAGCTTGCAGACTGACTCCTTTTATATCTAGCAGGTGCCTAAGCCCCACCTGGTTTCCTGGCTCAGGTGAAAACCTGTACTGGAGAGAGGATGCGAGGCCTACATCACAGAGTTGAGTAACCTCTGCGACACATACCTTCCATCCCTGACTTCTCCTCTCACCCTGCTACAATATATAATTATATACAGGAGACACCCAGGTTATACCAGCATTCTCCATACCACTACATACAGGGAGATGTATTATATATATAGATCATGCTGGTATAACCTGGAGATCTCCTGTATATAATTATATATGTACAGCTGGTATAAGTTATGCATCTGCTGTATATAGTGATATGGACCATGCTGGTATAACCTGCATGCGGTTTTAAAAACACTGCATGTTTTGTTTACATACACATGTGGTTTTTAATAGTATATGCAGTTTCTTTAAAAAACTGCATACGGTATTCAAAAACTGTGTGTTTTTTAAATTGTGGTTTAAAAATGCAACAAAAAAACATGAACACAGCCCAAGACTAATTTTACACGGGCAAATGCGATATCTGGCAATGAAACTTGGGCACGTGCTCGCCAACGTGTGATGTCCCCGCAAATGCGAGGAGTTTTTGTATTTAAAAAAAACCCTTGCATGACTTTAGGATAGTAACGATACTCTGTTGCGGCTTATATTGGAGCACTTATATTGGTTTTCATTTTTTTCTCCAGCTTGATTATCAGCTTTGCTGTGTAGGCTGGGAAAGTCAGAAGAGTAATCTCATTGACATTAGAGACCTGAGGATTCAGTGATAGATAACAGCCCTGTTGTACTGCTGGAGGCTTACAGTATCTTTACATGGAGCAATTATCAATCAGATAGTTGGTCAGAAAAGCTGTAGAAGCGTAAGCACCAGGGGTGTAACTATAGAGGATGCAGGGGATGCGATTGCACCCAGGGCAAGGAGCCTTATGGGGCTCATAAGGCCTCTCTTCTCCATATAGGGAGCCCAGTACTATGACTAAAGCATTATAGTTGGGGGCCCCGTTACAGGTTTTTCATTGCGGCCCAGAAGCTTCAAGCTACGCCTCTGGCCCCATTCAAAAGAATGGGGTTCATCTTCATGAATCTCGCAAAGCACAAATCCTGCATGATATTCTCGGGCATGTGATTGTGGCCATACGGGCTACAAACAGATTTTCATGTCATCCAAGAAATGAGTCATATTTAGAAAGCTTATGCCAAAGGGCTTGATCACATATTTAAATTTGTTTCACAGCTGTATGCATCATGATTTAAGTATGCGTAAGGGTGGGGGAGGGGCCTGATCTGAACTTTTGCACCCGAACACCTGAGCTTTTAGTTACGCCCCTGGGGTGTTACCTTACTTTTAAAATACACTGTATATATACACATCTCAGAGGCATCATATCTACAGTACAACTTTTATAACAGAGCAGGCTTAGCTATAGTATACAGTTAAATAATTCAAATTAACACATGATAATATGACCACAGGTGCAGTGTTGTCTGATTGGTGACATTCACTTTCCTTTTTGTTCTCTATCTTGGCCCAGACCACCATGAAGACTCGGTTCAGCCATGACTCTTCTCTGCACACTCTTCCCATCCTCCCCAAATGCTTCTCTTAATGTCCCTCCAACAACACTAGTGGTCAGAAAGTAAGAGTGTCCCCACAGAGTAGCCACACATTGAACAAAAATACAATGCATGCAAGGGGTCCTTTATCATGTTCAACTCTATATGTGTCCCGAGGATACATATACAGTTAGAGCACTTTTTGCCCTATAGTTAAAATGGCGCTGGTCACACTCAGCTTTGCTGATGCTCCAATAAGAGGAATGAACTGACCTGGTCAGTGAATTAGCGTACATTTTTTTGCTACATAATGAATATTGGGGAAAAATTATTACAGGCTGTGTTCCAATTATGGCACATACCACAGTTGTGTAATCATTTGCAACTTTTTGTGCTTCTGGTGAGGGAAAGTGGGTGGGGCTTAGTGGGAAGGTGTAGCCTCCTACAGCCCAACTCATTTACTATAGTTTATGACAGATGTTTCTATTGTTCTTCCATTATCTTATGGCTTGATACAAAGGGCAGGCACAACATATATGCAACCTGTGCAGTCACACTGGAGGACAGTTAGGTGAGCCAGAGTCACCTTAAAGGCAAACTGTCAACACCATTCCACCTCTCAAACCAATTTCACTGGCTGCTAGGAGATAAAATGGTGGTAACAGGTTTCCTTTAAAAGTAGTTTCTTACTGTCTATTAGGCTGGATTCACACGAACGTATATTGGCTCGGTTTTCACGCCGAGCCGATATACATCGTCCTCATCTGCAGGGAGGGGGGATGAAAAAGCCAGGAGCAGGAACTGAGCTCCCGCCCCCTCTGCCTCCTCTCCGCCCCTCTGCACTATTTGCAATGAAAGGAGGTGGGATGGGGGCGGGGCTAAGTTCCGCAAATTAGCCCCACCCCTATCCCACCTCTACCCATTGCAAATAGTGCAGAGGGGCGGAGGGGAGGCAGAGAGGGGGCAGGAGCTCAGTTCCTGCTCCTGGCTCTTCCATCCTCCCCCCCCCCCCCCCACCTGCAGATGAGGACGACGTATATCGGCTCGGCGTGAAAACCGAGCCGATATACGTTCGTGTGAATCCAGCCTTAGATTGTGTGTGTAGGGCTGAGCTATGTAGAAGTGCTCTATGATTAGGAATTGGAGATAAAAGGGCTGAGCACAGGCAGCCAAGGGCCCACTACCTCCTAGAAAATTATATGGCAGGCACAAATATCAAAAATTATCAAAGTTTATTTCAACATATGTAATCTTTTATCTCTACATTCAGAAGAAGCATGGCTGTCCCTTTTTATGCTGTTTTTAAAAGATTATGTATATTGAAATAAACTTTTGGTAATATTTGATATTCGTGTAGGTAGAAATACAGGGAGGTAAAAATAACAAAATCCTGAAAGGGAGTTTTCTATAGGCCACTAAAAATAACGGAAGAAACGGAAAACTTATCAATAAGGCAAATAGAAATTGTGTCAAACCACAGTTAAGTAATTATTATGGGGGGGGGACTTTAATTATCCAGATATAATATGGGAAGATGAAACCCACAAATCTCACAAGGGCAATAAGTTCTTGAGATCAATTAAAGATAACCACCTTACCCAACTTGTACGGGAGCCAACTAGATGGAGGGCCATTCTGGACTTATTATTCACTAACAAACCGGACAAAATCCTGGGGGGTGCAGGTTGAGGGACACTTGGGAAATAGTATAAATAATTTCCAGCTGTCATTCAATAGGAAGCCTTATCAGAGGGACAAAAAGCTAAACTTTAGTAAAGCAAAATTTGATCAGCTCAGAATTACTCTTGGCAGCATTAATTGGTACAACATCCTCAAAAATAACAGCACAGGCGACAAATGGGAGAAGTCTAAAAACATCCTAATTACCTCATGTGAGCAGTTCATACCCTTTAAAAATAAATGAACTACAAGTAGATGGAAACCAATGTGGCTCGACAAGACTGTAAGGGGGGCAAGAAATGAAGAAAAAAAAGTGTTTCAATTTTTAAAACAAGAAGGCAGTGAAGAAGCGCTAAAAACATACAGGGAAAAAAACAAATTATGTAAGGAAAAGATCAAAACTGCCAAGGAGCAGGGAGAGATTGATTGCCAAAGAGAGCAAAAATAACCCTAAACTATTTTTCAATTATATAAATTCTAAAAGGACTTGCACTGAGAGCACTGGCCATTTAACAAATAATGCAGGAGAAATCATAGAAGATGATGGGAAGAAGGCAAATCTATTAAATAGTTTTTTCTCAAGTGTATTCACGGAGGAAACAGAAATGTCACACGAGATGCAGGGAGATTAAACGAACCCCCCGCTAAATATCACCTGCATAATTTAGGAGGGAATGCAGAGCTGATTAAAAAAGATTAAAATTGACAAAATCGCCGGGCCCAGATGGAATACACCCAAAGGTTCTATGGGGAGGAAGTGACGGAACTTAGACAGACCACTTTTTTTTATATTTAGGGACTCTGAGACCGGGGTTGTACCACTAGATTGGAGCATTGCCATTGTGGTTCCAATATACAAAAAGGAGTCAAGAAGAGAGCCTGGTAACTACAGGCCAGTAAGTCTCACTTTAATAATTGGAAAAATATTTGAAAGGTTTCTGAGAGATGCCATCCTGAAATGCCTCAAGGAAAACAACAGTATAACTCCTCATCAGCATGGGTTCATGAGAGTAGATCATGTCAGACCAATTTAATCAGCTTCTACAATAAAGTAATTTCTAGGCTGAACCTGGGAGAGTCTATTGATCTTGTATATTTGGATTTTTCTAAAATATTTGATACCGTGCTACAATGAGACAGCTCGGTCTGGGCGAAAACGTGTGTAGCTGGGTAAGGAAGTGGCTCAGAGATAGAAAGCAGAGGGTAGTAATAAATGGATCATACTCTGATTGGGCCACTGTCGCTAGTGGGGTGCCACAGGGTTCAGTATTAGGCCTCATTCTGTTCAATATATTTATCAACAAACTGATAGAGGGGGTGCACAGTAAAATATCGATATTTGCAGACGATACAAAATTATATAGGTTAATTTATACAACGGAGGGCAATATACATCTACAAACGGACCTAGATAAGCTGGGGGCTTGGGCACAAAAAATGGCAAATGAAGTTCAATATTGATAAATGTAAAGTTATGCACATGGTCAGGAGAAATGGATGTCACCAATACACACTAAATGGGGTACTGCTAGGGAAAAGTGATATGGAAAAAGACCTGGGAGTACTAGTTGACTGTAGAATTACCTGGAGCAATCAATCCCAGTCAGCTGCTGCAAAAGCAAATAAAGTCTTGAGATGCATTAAAAGAGGTATGGGGCAAGTGATAAGAACATTATTCTTCCACTATATAAGGCACTTGTCAGGTCTCATATGGAATACTGTGCACAGTTCTAGACACCGCTGCTCAGGAAGGATGTTGCAGTGCTTGAGGGGGTTCGAAAAAGGGGAACTAACAATATACGGAATGAAAGGACTGGAATACCTAGAGAGGCTATCAAAATTGGGATTATTCACCCTGGAAAAAGGACGGTTAAGGGATGACCAAATAACTATGTATACATACATTAGGGGACAATACAAGGATCTTTCCCATGATCTGTTTATACCCAGGACTGCGGCAGGAACTAGAGGGCATTCTCTACGGTTAGAGGAAAGAAGGTTCCATCACCAACACAAAAAGGGGGTTCTTTACTGTAAGAGCAGTGAGACTGTGGAACTCTCTGCCTGATGACGTAGTGATGGCAAAAATCGATAACGAAGTTTAATAAGGGACTAGACGTCTTTCTAGAAAGCAATGATATTACAGGATATAGACATTAGGTGACCAGCGGGGGTGTTGATACAGGCTTGAAGTCAGAAGGGAACTTGCAAAACGTTGATCCAGGGATTATTCTGACTGCCATTATTTTCCACCAAATGGGCTAAATTGGCTTCTGCTCATGGGAGTTTTTATGCCTTCCTCTGGATCAACAAGGGAGGGAGTGGAAACAGGCTGAACTAGATGGACACTGTCTTTTTTCAGCCTAACATACTATGATACTATGTGTCTTGCATATATGTTTGTGATTTTGATATATGCTTTGCTACAGCTCCTGTGCCTTATATCGGTGTCTCTGGGTCCACGATTGGTTAGATTTGTGAAGTGCTCTTCTTTTTTAAAGCCCAGAGGAGTCCCCAGAATGCTATAAAAACTATATTCTTTAATATAAATACATAAGGATAGGATTTGTAGGGAGAGACAGGAGTAATGTACTATACACGAAAGGCTTTAAATTGGGGATTAGCCAACAGGAGCGTGAGTGAACCAGGGGAGGAGACCAAGGAACTCCTTGTGGCAAATCTGGACCATGCAACAAATTAGTGGAGAAAGTAGGGAAGATAAATTAGGGTAGTCCCTTAACAAGCCACCTAGGATCTGTAAATGGCATAATTATATGTTTAATGACAAGTAAGCTACATTTATTACATACTGGCAAACTTCTAGAATGGTACAACAGGAAACGTGATCAAACAGTAACTGAAATGTACAGGAGCTATGGAAAGGAGTAACAATCTGAGGGACCTGCGAGGAACTGACAACCAAGGTAAAACTAACCCATTCCCAATCAGATTGTATTTTATCCTGTAACATTAGTGTCCAAACAGCTGCTGGTAGTAAGTAGTGAGACCTCAATAGAACGTTTTCATCAGAACAGAACTCAGTAGATAGCATCCAGCCGTTGGTAGAACAGAAATGCTCAAGGTATATTCTGCTAATTGAATGCTGAGATTTGGCTGAGGGGTTGCATTTGGCTTTCTGTCATTATATCTCAACTGATTATGTTAAAATCATTAAAACCTAGAACACACAGAACAGCATGTACATTCTTGACGTGAAAGATGCCTCTCCAACAGGGAATAGTGGTGTAAAGGCCACAGATTGAAGGTTCACGGTTTGTATGGAGTAGTATCAGAAGATCCCACTCCATACAACGTTGGTGCCGGCTGTTTCTTATAGTTAAAACCAGTCAGCATCTGCTGCGATCAGCATTTACGCTGATTGCAGCATTAACCCTTTAAACACCGCCAATTCTGGCAGCTGCATTTAAATGCTCCTATCAGAGTTCATGGGTTCTGAATAGCCCTCTACAATGAGATCGCGGGGTGCTGTTTATTTGCCATGGTAGCCAAGCGTCATTCTGAAAGCCCCAAGGGCTGCCTTGCAGATTGCCTGTTGTGTCATTTTTGCTGCAGTGTATACATTAAAGAAACAAGACCCTCCCCAATGATGGCGGAATTACTCTTTTTTTTTTTTCCATTTCACTATCCTCAGAATTTTTTTTAAAAATTTTAGTTCATTATATGGTACATTAACCCCTTGGTGACCAAGCTTTTTTTTTTGCTTTTCCATTTTCATTTTTTTCCTTTCCGCTTTAAAAAAAAAAAAAATCGTAACTCCTTTATTTATCCATCGACGTCGCTGTATGAGGGCTTGTTTTTTGCGAGACGAGTTGTATTTTTTAATGGTCCTATTTAAATGTACCATATAATATACTGAAAAACTTTTAAAAAATTCTAAGTGGAGAGAAATGGTAAAAAAATGAAATTCCGCCATCTTTCGGTGCATCTTGTTTCTACGGTGCACAAACTGCAACTAAAATGACATAACTATTATTTTTCTGTCAACATAGTTGTGCGAGAGCTAAATTTTTTCAGGACATCCTGTAGTTTACGATGGTACTATTTTGGAATACATGCGGCTTTTTGATCGCTTTTCATTGCATTTTTTCTTTGAGACAGGGTGAGCAAAAAAGCGCATTTCTGGTGGGGTTTTTTTTTTGACTTCGTTCATCGTGCAGGGTAAATAATGCGTTACTTTGATAAATTGTACTTTTACAGAATCTGACAGGCAGTCTATCAAGCCACCTCACATGCATGGCTTGATAGGCATTCTGCCATGACAGCCCTGGGGCCTTTTGAAAGGCCCCCGGCTGCCATGACACCCGCACGGCTGCATGCAATCTTCTTGTGGCGGGGGCTATATGGGACCCACAAAAATCATACGGGGGATTTAAATGCTGCTGTCAGAATTCACAGCGGCATTCAGTGGCTTAGCAGCTCCGATGAGAAACAGCTAGCACCTGCGTTGTATGGAGGGAGATTACCCCGCGATCTCTCTTTATACATACTCTGACGCTGCAGGATGTAAATGTACGTCCTATAGCGTGTTAAGGGTTTAAATACCATTGAAAAATACAAGTTGTCCTGCAAAAAACAAACCCTCAGCCAGCTACGTTAATAGATAAATAAGAGTTCTGATTTTTTAAAAGTGGAGAAGAAAAGGAAAAAAAACACAGGGCCCATGCTTAAGGGGCTCTCCCACATTCAATATGAATGAGTTGTCAATTTGACTAACTATACTGGGAAAGGAACTGAGCACTCCTGGCATGTCTGTTATATATACATACACACTCAGCTGTCGGAGACCTACCAGTCAGATCATATGCCGTATGGCTAGAGGTTAACACAAACGCTTGCAATTCAGGGTAAAAAACTGCAGCATTTTTCTCTTGTGGGAAAGTTGCAAAGAGAACTTGTAAAAGTCAGAAGAAAGAAAGATGCGGTTGTTTTCTACGATGATCATTAGAGCTTTTCTGCTCACAGGGAAAAACTGATTGCAGACATCTGTAATTAGTGGTGAAACTGATTTAATCTTGAAGTGTGGACCTTGTTATGGTAGCACTTAATTGGCCATTTACACGGGACGACTTTCTCTAAAACGAATGTGTAAATGCAGAACCCCCTCCGCCAAAAAAAACGCTCACTATTCGTTTGTAGTTATAAATACTAATCACTGGATTGCGGGCTTGTGGTTCAGTGTAAACGCCCCCATAGCAGGTGAAGCACTGAGTGTGAAACCTGCGATCCAGAGGTGAAGTCTGTCAGTGCAAACGCTCTGCAAGAACGCTTACCATCTTACTGGTGAAGTAATCGCTCGTGCAGTCATTTACCCGACTGTCGTCCCGTGTAAAAGGGCCTTAAGTCTCAAAATATGATATGATCAAGAAAGTTGTTTAGAAGCTCCAAAACTGGTCACACTGCCATGAACCATACAATACTGACATTTTCCGCAATACCACCCAGAAAACACAGAAGTTTTTCAATATAGAAAATCTTTATTTATTAAATGTTTCTCCAGTTACAGGTTGCATTTTACAAAGTATTTAAAATTAAAAAGTTTTTTTTTTACAAATTGAAATGCAATACCCTTTTCTCCAAGTATTTGAATTGCAATGGGAGGGGGCGGGAGGGGGAAAAGCCACGTTATGGACCTTAGCTCCCCCCGTCTCGCCCCCCCCCCCCCCCCCCTCCTCCTCCATTGCAAATAGTGCCGAGGGGCGGAAAGGGGGCGGGAGCTCAGTGCACAGCTCCCGGCTCTTCCAGCCTCCTCCCCCTGCAGAGAGGGACACCATATATCGGCCGGGCGTGAAAACCTAGCCGGTATACGGGGGCCTGAATAAGTGCTAAAACTTATGCTTCGGACACTCCAAACTTCCTATACTCTGAAAAACCACAAAACACATATACTATACAGACGTGGGAGAGAAAAAACCTCTGGGTATACTTTGCTTACATTACAGCTTTGTGATGTGAAAAGCTCAAACTTGCAGAGAAATTGAAAATTTGAGTGCATAAAGTACATTTTGTAATCTAAAAATGTATTGCAACAAATAACATTTTTTAATTAAAGATTTGGTTAAAAAAATGACACATTTTGGATTGAAGCACAGTACAAAAGTTTGAAAAATATTAATCAAAGCTTTTTTTGATCTGGAGTACCTTACTAAATGAATGCAATTTCCAGTTGTAAAAATGAATTACTAAATAAAAATATGCATACTACATTTTACCAATAAAAATGATTTTTTTAATAAATACCGACACATTCCCAAGCCCTGATTTGGCTTGAAAAGGGAAACATTCTACAATACATTTTAGAACATGTTCAGGAACTAGAAGCAGATCGCACATCTAAGTGTCACCAATAAAAGTCCTACATTATATGCATTGTTTCCTCCATTACTCATCTGCAATACTTTAAGTTGGTGTTAGGTGGAAGCAAAACTGGATGTCTGTATGGATAGGCATCATGTACTCAAAATGATGGCAAGTGCTTTGTAACTAAAGATCTCTTCAAACTAAGGTATTCTGCAATGAGTGCCGATAATACCTAAAACCAGACACAAAAAAGTTACGATACTGGTACCAGAAATAATACTGGGGGACAATGCTGATTAGGCCTAAGTGGCTAACATACCTCTAAACACATAGTAAACTATGGTAAGATTTTAAGGGTGCAGTCTCATACATACGTACGAAGCATTCATATATGCCTTAATGAGAATGTGTAACCTATTGTTTATGTCCCATTTTTATTATAAACTTTTTTGGGGGTAATTCTTTTGTATTTTTCATGTTACTATGTATAGTTAAAATTTTCAATCCTAAATCTTGCAGTTATTACTCTGTCCATCAAAGCTACCTTGATACAGGGTGATGATCCCCCGAATTACAAATCGCTCACTTGTCAGAGTTGCTTGGTTTTTAGCAAAACTAAAAGCCAAGCAACTGTTGGGCCGTGAAGACTCAGCCTTCATTCACACAACAACCGTCAGGTGTTAATATGCCCAACAGTCGTCCAGTGTAAAGGGACCTTTAGCCTACTAATCTGCAACTTTGCATTCTGTACAACACCCTTCAGGACTACAGACACAATAAACTGGAGGGCACTAACTGACTTTGATGGGAGTTGTAAGCATGCTCTGTGACCTGTGCAGAGAGGGGAGGAGGTGAATGCTGGATCTTGTGTTTATTTTTATTATAAATACGGTAGGCAGTTAAAGGGTGAAGTTGTAGATGGAGGTTATCTCCCTCTGAGGTTCTTAGTCTGGACAGGGTGGCGGTCCAGTCTACACCTTCACCCTGGTTCTTAGGAAGCTCAGCTGTGGGCACTGACCCCGTTACTGGGGCATAAAAGGCTGCAGCTCCCAAGGAGTCAGTGTCTGACAGCCTGAGGGAGAAACCCTCCGAGCACGCTGCGTGGTGCAGCATTTTCATCTGTTATATTGCATGGACTTTTGTGTTGCTGTTTTGTTGCCTGGAAGCATACGTTAAAATAAAGATTGAAGTATATTTTTATGCCCATTTGAGTCCAGTGTGTCGTTGCCGCCCCCACCCTTGGAGGACACTGTTACAATACATTTATATCTCATTATAATCTTGCCTGTGATGAGGTGCCTACTGAAAAGTTCTCTTTTTAGAATAGGGAGTGTCAGGCTTAGTGCACAGTGTCAAAAACTGCTAGATACAATTTAAAAAGAATTATACATCGTGACATGACAAAGTAAAAAAACAACAAAAAAACGTTTGACCTAAAAACTCAACTTAAAAAAATACCAGTGATTTTCTGATGACACATTCCCTTTTCTTCACCTTTTCCAATTATTTTATAAAGCATATTAACAGGTCATACATAAATAGTTTTTTGCCTTTTTAAACTTCAAGTTTACTCAGCCCCTGCCGAAAACGGCGACAGGCAATGAATAGTACCACACGTCAAACAGTTATGGCAGAAGGTCACCTTGATGGCTCATGCTCACTCGTAAGGTTTTGCAACTCATTTTTAATGGAGATCAACAGTGGGATTCACGGAGCTAAGACTTGCTGATATTCTGACCTAAAAATCAGAAGATGGACAGACTTTGTTCCTACGGTGGCTGCATTCAGTAATTTCATGTGATGGACTACAAAACTGCCATTTTCATATGCTCAAACAACAGGTGAACTAAAAGCTCAGGTTTAAGACAAGCAAGCTGGAAAAATGACAGCATACATAGATGTGAGAAGCCAAAAGGTAAATAGATCTTGTTTAATAGTGCCAACAGCTAAACTATTAACTGCAAAGCCTCTTTTGGAGAAACATAATTCCTGCCTTTCTTGTCCTCTGGCTGAAGCTGGTAGGAGCCCTCTATCCCTCCAGACATAATTGTTCATATGCGGATTTTAATGTAAGAAAGTAGCTTATAATAATCGCAGTACAGACATTCTGTGCACAGAGTAAATGTACTACCTGACAAACGTGATGGATGTGGAAAGCCTTGACAAGATAAACAGTGAAGGTTAAGCCAGTGCATAAACCATCGGGAAGTGAGAGAATTAGATTCTGTACGTAAAATTTGGACTCTAATTCTTTTGCGCTTAGAATTAAATAATCGAGTTGGGACCCATTAGCTTTTCCTATTTATGACATAATCAATGCTTGTGCCAAATTTCACATTTCTATGACATCGGGAAGTGAGAGAATTAGATTCCGTACGTAAAATTTGGACACCAATTCTTTTGCGCTTAGAATTGAATAATAGAGTTGGGACCCATTAACTTTTCCTATTTATAACACAATCAATGATCGTGCCAAATTTCAAGTTTCTATGACATCGTGAAGTGAGAGAATTAGATTCTGTACGTAAAATTTGGACGCTAGTTATTTTGTGCTAGAATTGAATAATCGAGTTGAGACCCATTAAAGTTTCTTATTTATGACAGTCAATGCTTGTGCCAAATTTCATGTTTCTACGACATCAGGAAGTGAGAGAATTAGTGGCGAGTCAGTGAGGGCTTTCGTCTTTATATAGAGATATGTGAACACTAAGAGAATGACAGAAGAAGAGCCACTGAAAGACAAACCCAGCTTTCTTGGATCCCAAAGACATGCGCTTTAGTTATGGCCTTTGCTTTCATCAGTCATGTAGAATAGGCTAATGTCAAGAGGAAAGTGACTGAGCTGTGAATATAGCAGCCTATGAAGATGCACTACCTGTTGAAGAGAAGAAGTTCTCAAAATTAAGACCACCAAAAAACTAAAAGCAAAACCAGTACATTAACATGCATCAATAGGGACATACACAAAACTGTAAATTGGCTACAAGTCTGGAAACACTGCTTAATCAATGCTAATAGTGGAGACATTTTACCACATTGCAACAGACATGCAGAAGAGAATAAGAAAAGCAGCTTTAAAGTGTGTGTCTATTATCTTTTTTTTCTCTTTAATTTGCCCCCCCCCCCCCCGATTTAGTTGAATCGTGCAAAAAGGAACGATAATTGTTCGGTGTAAGCATAGCAAATGAGTGAACGTAATTCACTTGCTTATCGTTAGTTATTAGAGATGAGCGAACGTACTCGTCCGAGCTTGATATTCGTGCGAATATTAGGGTGTTCGGGATGCTCGTTACTCGTAACGAGTACCACGCGGTGTTCCGGTTACTTTCAGTTTCCTCTCTGAGACGTTAGCGCACTTTTCTGGCCAATTGAAAGACAGGGAAGGCATTACAACTTCCCCCTGTGACGTTCAAGCCCTATACCACCCCCCTGCTGTGAGTGGCTGGGGAGATCTGATGTCACCCGAGTATAAAAATCGGCCCCTCCCGCGGCTCGCCACACATGCCTTGTGAGTTAGCTGAGGGACAGTGGTATCGTGCTGGAGCTGCTGTAGGGAGAGCGTTAGGAGTTAGTGTAGGCTTCAAGAACCCCAACGGTCCTTCTCAGGGCCACATCTAATAGTGTGCAGTACTGTGTTAGCACTGTATTTTTTTTTTTTTTTTCAAAATTGGATCTGCAGAGCATTGCGCCCTGCAATAGGGACAGAAGTGGTGGTTAGGCAGGGAGAGTGTTAGCAGTGAGTGTAGGCTTCAAGAACCCCAACGGTCCTTTCTAGGGCCACATCTATCCATGTGCAGTACTGTCCAGGCTGCTGTCAGCAGTGTTGCATATTTTTTTTTTTTCCTCAAAACCGGCTGTGCAGACCATTGCACCCGGCATTAATACTACAGGGATAGAATTGTGTAGGCAGGGCCAGAAGACATACATTATTCATTGAATAGACGCAGTGTGGCTTGTCCTTTGAAAAACAAGGGAAAAAATTCTATTTCGCCTGCCTCTGACAGTCCTCAGGGCTCTGGGTACGTGTGTGCTGCGTGCAGAACGTTAAAAAAAATCAGACGCAGCCAGCTACGTTTTACTGCAGGCTTGCGCCAATTTTTTTCCTGCATGGGAAATCCCTGATCTGCTGGAGCCAATAACTTTGCATCACTGCAGTTCTCTGACACATTTGCAGGGCCACAACACAGTTATTAAACTTAGTAGTATTCATTGAATACACGCAGTGTGGCTTGTCCTTTGAAAAACAAGGGAAAAAATTCTATTTTGGCTGCAGGCTTGCGCCAATTTCTTTCCTAGCTTGGAAATCACTGGTAATACAGCATGCTGAGGGGTAGGGGTAGGCCGAGAGGACGTGGACGCGGCCGAGGACGCGTAGGCCCAAGTGAGGGTGTGGGCACAGGCCGAGCTCCTGATCCAGGTGTGTCGCAGCCGAATGCTGCGCGATTAGGAGAGAGGCACGTTTCTGGTGTCCCCACATTCATCGCCCAATTAATGGGTCCACGCGGGAGACCTTTATTAGAAAATGAGCAGTGTGAGCAGGTCCTGTCGTGGATGGCAGAAAGTGCTTCGAGCAAGCTATCATCCACCCAGAGTTCTGCGCCGTCCAGTGCTGCAAATCTGAATCCTCTGTCTGCTGCTCCTCCTTCCTCCCAGCCTCCTCACTCCACTACAATGACACATGCTCAGGAGCGGGAAGACTCCCAGGAACTGTTCTCGGGCCCCTGCTCAGATTGGGCAGCAGTGGTTCCTCTCCCACCAGATGAGTTTATCGTCACTGATGCACAACCATTGGAAAGTTCCCGGGGTCCGGGGGATGAGGCTGGGGACTTCCGGCAACTGTCTCAAGACCTTTCAGTGGGTGAGGAGGATGATGACGATGAGACACAGTTATCTTGCAGTGAGGTAGTAGTAAGGGCAGTAAGTCCGAGGGAGGAGCGCACAGAGGATTCGGAGGAAGAGCAGCAGGACGATGAGGTGACTGACCCCACCTGGTGTGCAACGCCTACACAGGACAGGTCTTCAGAGGGGGAGGCATGGGCAGCAGCAGGGCAGGTTGCAAGAGGCAGTGTGTGTCCAGGGGTAGAGGCAGGGCCAGACCAAATAATCCACCAACTGTTTCCCAAAGCACACCCGCGCGCCATGCCACCCTGCAGAGGCCGAGGTGCTCTAAGGTATGGCAGTTTTTCACCGAGACGCCTGACGACCGACGAACAGTGGTGTGCAACCTTTGTCGCGCCAAGATCAGCCGGGGAGCCACCACCAACAGCCTCACCATCACCAGCATGCGCAGACATATGATGGCCAAGCACCCCACAAGGTGGGACGAAGGCCGTTCACCGCCTCCGGTTTGCACCGCTGCCTCTCCCCCTGTGCCCCAACCTGCCACTGAGATCCAACCCCCCCAGGCAGGGCCACTACATCTCCCTGACGGCACATTGGGTGAATTTAGTGGAGGCTGGGACAGAGTCAGAGCCTGGGACCGCTCACGTCCTACCCACCCCCAGAATTGCGGGCCCCAGCTCGGTTGGTGGTATCTGCGGAGGTGTATGCTTCCTCCACTAAAGCACCCTCCTCCTCCGCAACCTCTGTCTCGCAATCAAGATGTGTTAGCAGCAGCATGTCGCCAGCAGTCGGTGTCGCGCGGTGTGGCAGCACAGCGGTGGGCAAGCGTCAGCAGGCCGTGCTGAAACTACTCAGCTTAGGAGATAAGAGGCACACGGCCCACGAACTGCTGCAGGGTCTGACACAGCAGACCGACCGCTGGCTTGCGCCGCTGAGCCTCCAACCGGGCATAGTCGTGTGTGACAACGGCCGTAACCTGGTGGCGGCTCTGCAGCTCGGCAGCCTCACGCACGTGCCATGCCTGGCCCACGTCTTTAATTTGGTGGTTCAGCGCTTTCTGAAAAGCTACCCACGCTTGTCAGACCTGCTCGTAAAGGCGCGCCGGCTCTGCGCACATTTCCGCAAGTCCCACACGGACGCTGCCACCCTGCAACATCGCTTTAATCTGCCAGTGCACTGACTGCTGTGCGACGTGCCCACACGGTGGAACTCTACGCTCCACATGTTGGCCAGGCTCTATGAACAGCGTAGAGCTATAGTCGAATTCCAACTCCAACATGGGCGGCGCAGTGGGAGTCAGCCTCCTCAATTCTTTTCAGAAGAGTGGGCCTGGTTGGCAGACATCTGCCATGTCCTTGGTAATTTTGAGGAGTCTACCCAGGTGGTGAGCGGTGATGCTGCAATCATTAGCGTCACCATTCCTCTGCTATGCATCTTGAGAAATTCCCTGCAAAGCATAAAGGCAGCTGCTTTGCGCTCGGAAACGGGGACGGTGGAAGACAGTATGTCGCTGGATAGTCAGAGCACCCTCCTGTCTATTTCTCAGCGCGTAGAGGAGGAGGAGGAGGAGCATGAGGAGGAGGGGGAAGAGACAGCTTGGCCCGCTGCTGACGGTACACCGGCTGATTGCCTGTCATCCTTTCAGCGTGTATGGCCTGTGGAGGAGGAGGATCCTGAAAGTGATCTTCCTAGTGAAGACAGCCGTGTGTTGCGTACAGGTACCCTGGCACACATGGCTGACTTCATGTTAGGATGCCTTTCTCGTGACCCTCGCGTTGCACGCATTCTGGCCACAACGGATTACTGGGTGTACACACTGCTCGACCCACGCTATAAGGAGAACCTTCCCACTCTCATTCCCAAAGAGGAAAGGGGTTCGAGAGTGTTGCTATACCACAGGACCCTGGCGGACAAGCTGATGGTAAAATTCCCATCCGACAGCGCTAGTGGCAGAAGGCGCAGTTCCGAGGGCCAGGTAGCAGGGGAGGTGCGGAGATCGAGCAGCATGTACAGCCCAGGCAGTGCAACAGTCTTTAAGGGCCTGGACAGCTTTATGGCTCCCCAGCAAGACTGTCACCGCTCCCCAGTCAAGGCTGAGTCGGCGGGAGCACTGTAAAAGGATGGTGAGGGAGTACGTAGCCGATCGCACGACCGTCCTCCGTGACGCCTCTGCCACCTACAACTACTGGGTGTCGAAGCTGGACACGTGGCCTGAACTAGCGCTGTATGCCCTGGAGGTGCTTGCTTGTCCTGCGGCTAGCGTCTTGTCAGAGAGGGTGTTTAGTGCGGCTGGGGGAATCATCACAGATAAGCGTACCCGCCTGTCAACCGACAGGCTAACACTCATCAAGATGAACAAAGCCTGGATTTCCCCAGACTTCTCTTCTCCACCAGCGGACAGCAGCGATACGTAAGCAATACGTAGGCTGCACCCGCGGATGGAAGCTACGTTCTCTCTCACAATCCAAAACTGGGACATTTCTGCTTCATCAATCTGTGTCTAATATTCCTCCTCCTCCTCCTGCTCCTCCTCCTGAAACCTCACGTAATCACGCTGAACGGGCAATTTTTCTTAGGGCCACAAGGCTCACTCATCTAATTTTTCTAAACAATTTTTATATGTTTCAATGCTCTTAAAAGCGTTGAAACTTTAACTTGAACCAATTTTTAGTTAAACTGGGCTGCCTCCAGGCCTAGTTACCACTTAAGCCACATTAACCAAAGCGATTAATGGGTTTCACCTGCCATCTTGGTTGGGCATGGCCAATTTTTACTGAGGTACATTAGTACTGTTGGTACACCAATGTTTTGGGGCCCTCACCTACAGTGTAATCATAGCAATTTGTATGTTCTTCGCCTGCACTCATGGTACAGAAGTGTGTGTGGGGTTGGCCTACACTTTAGCTACATAAATGTAACTTGGGCCTTGGCTATACTGCAGCTACTGAAATGGAACTAAGACTGCGCTCCCACTATACTGCTGCTTCGGAATTGTTCCTGGGGCCTGTGTAGGCTGCTACTATTACTGAAATGGAACGAAGACTGCGCTCCCACTATACTGCTGCTTCGGAATTGTTACTGGGGCCTGTGTAGGCTGCTACTATTACTGAAATGGAACTAAGACTGCGCTCCCACTATACTGCTGCTAGTGATATGTTAGTGGGGCCTGTCGCTAATGCTACGGCTGAAATGTTACTAATTCTGGGCTCTGCCTATACCGCTGCTAATGGTATGTCTCTGGGGTGTGGAAACAGAGGCTTCCCAAAGCCATGATGGCGGCGAGGCCATTTCCCACCAACGCTGTTACTGTTAAGGCGCATATAACCACGGACACGTGGAGAGGACACGTAGTGCCTCCAAAACATCCCCCGCCACGGCCCACTTAACCTGGCCACATTCCTAAAACCAACAAAATAAAACCATGCTACTAGGTCCGCAGTCACCACCACATTACCACCAACGCGGTTACTGTTAAGGTACATATTACCAGTCTGACTGGGGCATGCAGTGTGGGCCGAAGCCCACCTGCATTAAGCACGACATTACTACCTCAGCTGTGTTGGGCAATGCAATGGGATATTTCTATGTACCGCCGGTGGCTTCCTGGCACCCACCCATGCTGTGGGTCCACAGGGAATTATAAATGCATCTGTTTCCACTTGTAAAGAACCCCAGTCTGACTGGGGCATGCAGTGTGGGCTGAAGCCCACCTGCATTAAGCACGACATTACTACCTCAGCTGTGTTGGGCAATGCAATGGGATATTTTTGTGTATCGCCGGTGGGTTCCAGGGAGCCACCCATGCTGTCGGTCGACAGGGACTTCACAATAGGGAGTTGGACATGCCTGTGTCTATGAATTAAAAAGCCCGGTCTGACTGGGGCATGCAGAGACACCTTGACAGAATGAATAGTGTGTGGCACATAGGTTCCCCATTGCTATGCCCACGTGTGCAGCTCCTGATGGCGGTGGCACAGGATTCTATTTCTCATTGCTTCTGTACAGCATTGTGGGCTATCGCCCCGCCCCTTTTAAAGAGGGTCGCTGCTAAGCCGTGCCAACCCTCTGCAGTGTGTGCCTGCGGTTCCTCCTCTTGGCAGACGCACTTCTAAATAGACATGAGGGTGGTGTGGCATGAGGGCAGCTGAAGGCTGCGCAGGGACACTTTGGTGTGCGCTGTGGGGGGGGAGGGGGGGGCGGTTGGGCAGCATGTAACCCAGAAGAAGTGGCAGTGGAGTGTCATGCAGGCAGTGATTGTGCTTTGTTGGAGGTAGTGTGGTGCTTAGCAAAGGTATGCCATGCTAATGAGGGCTTTTCAGAAGTAAAAGTTGTTGGGAGGGGGGGGGGGCCCACTGTTGCCGCTATTGTGGCTTAATAGTAGGACCTGTGAACTTGAGATGCAGCCCAACATGTAGCCCCTCGCCTGCCCTATCCGTTGCTGTGTCGTTCCCATCACTTTCTTGAATTGCCCAGATTTTCACACAAGGAAACCTTAGCGAGCATCGGCGAAATACAAAAATG
The DNA here is from genome assembly GCF_035609145.1 of Eleutherodactylus coqui. Lineage (NCBI taxonomy): Eukaryota > Metazoa > Chordata > Amphibia > Anura > Eleutherodactylidae > Eleutherodactylus > Eleutherodactylus coqui. Next base: position 64,344,902 of record NC_089844.1, on the reverse strand, counting down.
CTCGGGTCGCCCATTGACTTCAATGGGGTTCGTTACTCGAAACGAACCCTCGAGCATCGCGAAAAGTTCGTCCCGAGTAACGAGCACCCGAGCATTTTGGTGCTCGCTCATCTCTATTAGTTATTCATTTTATGGAGTCATAAAAATAATTGTTCGTTTGCCAGTCGTGTGTAAAAGGTGTTCGTTCAGTTTTTCGCAAAACATTCCCAAGCATTTCTAGAGTCTCAACAGACCAAAAATGGATTAAAAGGGGTGAACAAAAAAGTTAAAAAATGTGAACGATTATCTACAAGTGTAAATGGACATCGTTGGAACGAGCAAATGAGACGTTTGCTTTCAAATAATTGATTGTTCTGTGTAAAAGAATCCTTTATGATAACATGTATGTCTATTTGGAACTCTTATCAAAGAAAGCAATGACCACAATGACGAGATTGAAACATTAGTACATAACTGTGGACCTTCACTTTAATTACTGTAAATCAGTGGTGATGAACCTATGGCACGAGTGCCAGAGGCAGTATGCAGAGCCCTCTCTGCTGGCATGCTCCACCGTCAGCCACTCACATACAGTCAGTGGTACCGCAGCTTCCCTGCCAGTATTCACTCAGCGGCGCTGATCCCAGCGCACACTGTGACGTCAGTGTGCAGCCGTAATCCTCCTCCCCCCCCCCCCCCTCCTCTGATGTCGCCTCCATTGTTCCGCGAGAGCAGGGGGAGGAGGCGTCCGACGTCACAGTGTGCACCTGGGATCAGCAGCAACGCCGAGCAGAGGAGCAGCGGCGCTTTCACGAGGAGGGGGGGGGGGTAATATATGGGTCTCAGGGGGCACTATTGCTACTAAGGGGCCACTGTAGGTTATCACTACTACAGCTGGGGCCACTGTGGGATGCCACGATTACTGCTGGGGCCGCTGTGGGGGGGGGGGGGGAAGGGGTCACTCACCGCTGGGGCCACTCTGGGGGTCACTGTCACTGCTGGAGTATGTTTACACGTGGCGGAAATGCTGAAGAATGCCCTCAGCGGAAATTTCCGTGACAAATTCTGCAGCATTACCGCATCCAAAAAGCAGTCAAAATCTGCACTGGGTCTATTTTGAACCGACCCTGTCCTTTTTAGAATGGCGGAGGTAAAAATCATACGTCGTGATAAGCCCCACCCCCTGACATGTTGGCACTTTGCGATAAATAAGTGGGTTTTAGGTTGCAGTTTGGGCACTCAGTCTCTAAAAGGTTCCCCATCACTGCTGTAGATGCTGGGGGAAATACAAGTCTCAATGTTCCACCTTGTACTTCAATATTTATAAAACCTAAATAGTTTACTCTGAACTGTATCAAGTAATCTGGTTCTTGATCATCATCTATGCGTACAACCCAACTAAAAACCGTATCTAGCTGAAATAAATTATAAATTTTAAAAGGCAATTTGCCAGCATGGAATACAAGTAACTGCAGGTAGCATTACATGGATAAGATCATCATGCAGGACAGATACAAAATTTTAATCCCTTTGTCCACAGAGTATTGTTTAAAATGCCATTGGTACCCTTCAACATGTATGGACAATTATAACATTATAAATTACTACATTTATTCCTTTTAAAAAAAGCAAATAAGCCTCAAATCTACAAGGAGAACTTAGCACTTGAATTAATTAGCAAGAACGGCAGTAAAGAACCCGCCTTATTCCTGCTCCAGAAAAGGAATATCATTGACCAAGAGTCTACAACCATATTAAAAAAGTACTATACACACTGCATACTACAGAAAAAGTAATGTTTAGACATCGGAAAAAAGTTTTAGGCCTCATGTCCATGGGGAAAATCAGGCCCGCAGCGGGTCCCTCTTTTCCCGCGGACATGAGGCCTAATAAGAAGATTTACTTACCTGTCCGGACGCTGCAGATTTTCCCTCAGTCGCGGCTGGATCTTCTCTCTTTGGCCCGGCGGATGTGCTCGGCACGCTGGCAGCGTGCCGGGCGCATGTGCCGTGCACTCTTCTTTTTTGGAACTCCTGCTCTCCCGCAGGAGTCCACTATATAGGAGGGAGCATCTTGTCACTTTTACCCAAGATGAGATAAGACTTTTCAGGGTTACAGTCTAGTTATGTTGAAGATAATTCTATACATGCGCTTCAGTTGTTTCAGATTCTTCTTCTGAATCTATACAATCTGACTATATATGACTACTATGGTAGACAAATAAGTCTGTATCATCCAATATGTCATGATTTCATAAGAACGTCATTTGCTTGTGTAAAAATAATCTATTCTAGATGAGGTCTATTCAATGGATAATTTATTCACAATGTAAATATGCTACAGTTAGCTCATTTGACATAGTGTTCGCATTATTGTCCTGCTTTGTAATAAAGCTAATCTATTTAACTATTCTAAGCTCTACGTGTGGATCCTTTTTGTGTTCTCATAGCAATATAGTAGAGAGTTTTTGCATTTGTTAAGCATTTGAGCCTTGTGAGGGATCAGCGTTTAGGATCGGTAGCAACCGGGGCATAAGCAGTCAGAGACAGTGACACATAGGATAAAGTCTTTAGTCCAGGCCTTGCCTGGGTTTATTTCCAAGCAAACAAAAGCAAAATACAGGCCTTAACATCAGGCAAACATAACGTAAATCCTGCTCGTCTGAGCACTTACTATACATGTAGCGTCCCTGTCTACGTACTGGTAAACAAATGGCTCCTGCACCCAGCCAGCCAGGACTCTCAGACCTGCAAAGGTCTCAGCTCTCCTCTAGGCCCTGTAGGCCCAGGCTTTATATGGCCTGGTACCAGCCCCACCTGGTACGTGGGAGTGTCCATCCCACCCTTCACTTTGGTCACTCCAGGAAAAGCCGGCCCGGATTATGTGGCTTGGAGCCACTTACATACTACACCGTGTTAGTGGCTTAATGCTACTAACACTATACTGCCGGCTTCCTCCACCGAGCCCAGGCTGCTCGGTGGCACGTATCTGCCCAAGCGCTCCCCAACGCCTCATAGGAGAGCATCCTAGGCGAGATATATCTGCCCTCCAGCACTTTGCCGGTCACCTTCTCACAGCCTATCTTTTAGTTAATCAACACCCTAAGGTGAATGTCCAAGTCTCATACTGCCATTTATGACAAAACCACTGGTTGTGTTCATTGTGGTTCTGCCCCTTACCTGACTGACTATTCTGACTTCTGTGATCTCTGATCTTGGCTCTGAATTCTGGACCTCGTTATTGCATGCTGCCTGCCCTGACTTTAGTCTGTTTCTCTACTACGCTCCTGTTCAGACCTTCAGGTACCGTGTCTCAGCTCAGTGCAACGTCATTAGCTACATTACCAGAACTATCAGTGCATGTAAGAGCTTGGGGGTCGTGCAGCAAAAGACCAAATCCCTCTTGGTCAAGGCTGGGGTTTGCCATGTGCTGCCTCTAGAAATAGCACAAAGTCAAACTGGTAAGTGGCAAGGTTCATCCACATCGGCCTGCATGACATGTTGGGCGCTTAATCGTCCTGTGTAAAACGACCCTGAGGCGACTTCTCAGCATCTCTTGTTCTCTAAGATGCAACGGACTTCACCCGCTGCTCTAACTACTCCATAAAAAGCCAGAGAGAAGGGATTCTAGCATATTAAAAAAATCATGAGAAAATGTAAATAGATCTCTAAAAGTTAGATGCCATGGTAACAGGGTAAAATAAAATGGCCACAAAACAGACTACTTGTAACAATTGTTTTATTTTATCCTGTTGCTATGGTGTTGGTACATCACAGATGCTTTCAAGAAAACTAACATATCAAATGCCAAGATTAGAGAATTGTAATACAGCAGGGTCATTACCCAATGCAGTTTTGCAAGTATACAAACTCAGGGAGTCCCCGATCAATGCAGTGCCATTTTAATGAATCAAGAGGAATTCTCCAAACCTATACCCTATGAAGTGAAAAAAAAAACAATATTACATTACACCCAATCCTGCTCCCCAGTTTGATTGATGATGGAAATGATAAACAGAGCAAAACAGAGCAATATTAGATCAGACTCAAACATCATAACATATTGTACATTTAGAGGGTAATTACTGTACATGCATAAAAAAATGGAATAGGTCTTCAATGTTCTTGTTATCATTATACATATCATCATCATGCCTGAGAATGCATGGGAACATCTTTATTTTGCAAGATTATCATTCGGTGATGTAATGTCACTTATTTGATACTATTGTAGCTTCAATATTCTGATGTTCATTTGATCCTTAAAGAGGCTCTCCATTTCCCTATTCATATCTATGGGAGAGCACACGCACAGAGCCTTCTAAAAAGAGTCACGATGTGTGTGCGCTGCAACTTCCTGGGGAGACAGCACTGGAATGGGGTGCCCAGTGAGTATGAAACACAGCGCCCTGGAATCCATGTTCCTTCACCTTTGAGCCCTGTAACATAATTCATAGGGCTCAAAAGGTGATGACAGGTTCCCTTTAACCCCTTTACTCTACAGGATGCAAGTTTACATCCTGGTTTCGAGGTACTTAAAGCAACAGGATGTATACCTACATGTGGATGGGGTGGGATAAGAAGCAGAGCCTGTGCCATCCCGCATCGGAAGCTGGCTGTTAATTAGCTAGCCTTCCGCTGTAACAGGAATAGATAAGAACAGCGTTCCCGGCTGTTAACTCTCTACATGCAGCAATCTATGTAGATCGTGGCATGCAAAGTGCGCTCCCTCTGTGACGTCATCAGCCCTCTGCAATGTAGTCATCGTCTCACTGCTCTTACTTTGATGACGAACTATCAATGACTGATCAGTAACTGTCCGACCTCTGGACCCCACTGGTGTTCAGAACAAAAGGCTACAGCATTTGTTAAAACACAGTAGCCTCTGTCCCATAGAAAAGCTGTGGCCACTTCAGGCTGGGCATCCATTGTGAAGTGTCTACTAGACCTATCAATACGCCCCCAAGTCAAAGCCTTAACCTTACTAATCTGAGACAGGCTGCTTGCTAGGGACATGCTGCCTGACTACACTATTGAAAGACTTCGCTTGTTACAGTTTATCACTAGCAATGATGCTATCAATCAGAAGTCAGCTGTTCAGTTCCAAAACTGGATTGTCACAGTGTTGATTTGGAACTGAACCACACCATTGAGGGGGAATGCTGTTGCTTTTTTTCCATTTTGCCCACTTACAATTTTTTTAAATTTTCCAATGCATTACATGATACATTAAATGATACCATTAAAAGACAACTCATCCTACAAACAACAATTCCGCTTGTCTTCTGCATCCTCCACTGGCAGCGCAAGGTGATCGCTCATCTTGAGCGATCTTGCGCTGTAAATGAAACAACGATGATCGCTCAAAAGTCGCTTGAGCAACATCTTTTGAGCGATTATCGTTGTGTCTAAATGGGCCTTTAATTACACTTACCAAGGTTTTATTTCTGTCAAAGTTTTTGCTTAGTTAAAGGCTGGTGAACGACTTCTTAGTCAGCACTTTGAAAACTCCACATATATCTCAATATTCTGACTCGACCGGATTTACTGCACTGGATATATCCTGCAGAACCACGTCAGCAATAAGGCTTAATGAAACAAAAGGGAACATGATAAAAACACAGAGCATTTTGTTTGACTAAGGTGGTTCCTTGGCAGAAACCGTCATATTCTCAATATTTGCAGATGTATTACAGTGCACATATTAAAATGTTGCAGATAATATTTAAACGAAATGTATTAAGATTAGAAATAAAAATACTTAGCATTTTATTAAAAAGTTACAGTAATAATGCAGTACAGTCACATCTTACTCTAATTCCATTTGTGTTTTAATACTGTTTAGATAGGGCTTTGTTCACATCTGTTTAGAATCTCTGTAGAAGATTTGGCACAAACTCCTGTATGAAATTACACAGCATGTTGCGCTGTTTTGTCCGGCAAATTGCTGGTGGCATGGCAAAGCCAGACACACCCAGTTATAGTCAGGGTATTCTTGTATCTTGTCGCCACCTGTACTGGGCAGCGGTGGGGCGCGGTGAGGGAGCAGAGGCAGCAGAGTGGCTTCACGGGTGGCCTGCCTGCACTGGCCAGCGGCGGCGGAGAGTGAGGGAGCGGTGGCGGCAGAGCAGATTTCCCGGTGGCCTACCTACACTGGCCAGCGGCGCCGGACACTAAGGGAGAGAGGGGACTTGCAGTGGCGCCAGCACAGCGCTGGGTGACAGTGAGTTAGGGAGGGAGAGGGATGGTAAGGCTGGAGGGGAGCAGGGACAGCACTGGGTGACCGTGTGGCTGGCATGGAGGGTTAGGGAGAGAGTTCCTTTCAGTGTTGGGGTTAATACTGAAACAAGCCAAAGTGTAAACCTCCATCTCAGCATGAAGTAAATCCCCACACTGCTAGGACCTTCAAGGCTGGACCCAATCGGAAGCTAGGGGTGTGACAGGGGCATTCCTCCTGTCAAACCACTAGCTTCCGGTGGTGTCAAGATACAGTAATACCTGTATACCTGAGTCAATAGGGTCTTTATGGCATTGTTCTTTTCCTGCATGTACATGGGGTCCAATGCTTACACTATTCTTATTGTTCAGCTCATATGTTGGAGCCAAACAATGGAATAAGGAAGCGCAGATACATAACTCATTGTATATCTGGATGTAATACATTTATGGATATCAATGTATAGATGAGCACAAATGAAGTTATTACCTTTAAGAGCCATTTCAAGGAACCATGTTCTAACAAAGGGCACAGTATTTAACAGTAAGCGGATTTTTACTTTACATTTTTTATATTTTCTTACTTTTCGCTGATCTCTTCTATGATACAGAATGTTGCAATAATTTTGAATTGAAACGTTTTATTGCCTGTCAATGTTACACTGACAGGCAACCTATTGCCCCTCTTGTAAAACAACCCTCAGGGCCTGGAGAAGCAAGATGATTAAACCACTTCTTTGACTACCTGATGCACACTGTGCATAGTATACATCGGTGGTCTAAGACACTACATGCTGCTCTGGCTGGCCAGTAGGGCCGATGTGGACAGCACTGGTAAAATCAAAGCAGGCGTCTTAGACTAATGATGTATATTAATACACAGTGTATATCAGGAAGTCAGAGAAGCTGGTGCAGCCATCTTTGTTTATACAGGCCTGGAGGGTCACTTTAAACTTTGCCAAGGGTTGCTAATGGCCATAGCATCTGAAGAGTTAGGCCTCTTGCACAAGGGTGGGTCGCACACTGCATGCGGGATTCCCACAGCAGAGTTCAACCCAGTGCCCAGCTGGTGACCCCAGCCTAACTGTCTGGCGGCTTCTGCAGATGCTGCGGATGTGCCGGCCGGCACTCCATCGCGCATGCGTAGTAACCGCCCTGGCTGGACGGTAATGTGTATCTTGCGATACTTCTGCAGTACTCACTGCGGAAGTGCCGCGAGATGGACTTCTTCCATTGACTTCAATGACGTGCGTAATCTGCACAAAATCGCAGCATGCTGCAATTTATTCTTCGCGAGCAGAAAATCGCAATCGATTTCCGCTCCTGGAGATGAAATGTTGCTTTGCCACTGAATATTATGGGCTGTATTCGCGGCGGAGTCCGGAGTCGGACACCCATCGCGGACTCCGCAATGCAAATATGCCCATGTGCAGGAGGCCTTAATTAGCCAAGATTCAAGTTATTAAGGGATGTCAGCTATTAGTTGGCTTTAATAGCAATTTGTCTTAATGACACACCTACCATAATAAACTAATGGATATGAGGCAAGAAGGGGTTAAATGCCTCAAACTATTTTTTAATCATATGCATGCAAAATTAAAAAAAAAAAAAAAATCAAGAAACTCTGCAAATATTTAACACGTTTTCTATCACTGGATTCTACAGCTGTTCTGCAGATCTACGTATCTCCACGGTAAAACTACAAATAAGCCCAGTGTGACCTGATCCTGCAGTCCCACTTACTTCTACCCGCCGCTCTGTCTCCTGCCCTTTAGACTCTACTCACTCCAGCGATCCAGATTTACGTTGTTCAGCTCCATCATAGGAGCCGAACAACTAAAATTACATAGGCATTTAACAGACTTAAACACTGCCCAATGAACTTCATTGACTATACTGTGGTCCATCGAACTTCTGTTATGTTATGTGCTATTCTGTCTGGGACTTAACTTCGGATCTGCGACTGAGGTTCCAAGTACAGCCTGCAAGGCAGATATGAACAGAGTCGTACTAACATACACTTGGTATGTTACAGTATGACTACACGATCAGGCTGCATGGGGTTTGCGCATAATTTGTTACAATCGAGACACAAGGGTTTGTATAGATGTTGTAGACATAAAATGATCTTTTATTAAAGGCTCTTGCAAAGTTGCTTCATTTTTTTAGTTTTAGATGTCTTGGAACGCTCAGGGAAGATTTATTAACCACTTCATGACCACTCACTGTAGCTATATGTCCAGGTTTGCTACAAATTTTACTAGAGCTTGTGCTTTAAAAAACGCCTCACGTGTCCTATCGGGGATAGGAGATGAGTTTTTACATAGCAAACATTTTTTTACAAATACATTTGAATGAAATTAAATTTTTTTAACCCCTTCTTAGCTGCCTCACTATTTTATGTGCACTGTTCGATGTCTTCTCATACGCACAGTACCATGGGCTGCTTCAGAAAGTCACGACAGACCAATCCCGTATTTCCTGCCGTGTCAAACTAAAATGGAGGCTATGTTCTTGTAGCGCTGTATTGGCATCATATGTTAGACAATGTATATATATGGCATTGCTATGCATAAAATTAGAGGATTTACATTGAAGCTGGGCCTTTGTGCTCATGCACCGAGATGATTTCTGTAGGAAGCAAACAGCTCCATTCTCACTGCAGTGGCTAGGCTTGATATTACAGGAATTTAGGAGAATGCAAACTTGGCCTGCAATTCCAAGACTGTCCACTGCAGTAAGAATAGAGCTATCTACTTACTAAAGAAATCAGCTCAGTGCATCAGCACAAGGGCCCAGCTTACAGTCGATCAATGGGGGTCCCAGATGACCGACCTTTGCCAATCTCCTATTGATAACTTATCATAAGGATAGCCCATCAATAGTTTACAACTAGACAACCCCTTTAATTTTAGTGGGGTTTGCTCTATCTACTGCTTCCCTCAAGATAGCAAATCTTAGACATCAATATAAAGGAGAAGTGAACTCACAGCTCTTCACATGCTGCAATGACCCTCACAAGCAAACATTAGAGTCTGAACAATATCAGACCATGCCCCCACTCATTAGTTGCACTTTTCCCTCAGTTCCCCAGTAATCTTGAAAACGATGCAGAAAGAATAATAGCCCTAATAACCTAAACACTCTCCGTATTAAATGCTAACTCAGCAAAAACTATATGATCTACAAAATACATAAAATGCATATAGGGACAAAAATAGCAAATTAACGATGGCCTTGATTAAAAAGCGTAAAACCCAATCCTGAAAAAGAAAAAGTTATGCTTACTTTTTTAAAAATACACATTGTAAAAACAAAAAAAAAATAAAAATCAAGCATCTAGGAGTTGTCATTTTGATGGAAAGCTCGGCATGTAGTTACATCTCTGGCAGATATACAAATGAATACAGTTTCAGCGTGCTTAGGGTGCATTCACACGAACGTATATCGGCTCAGTTTTCACGCCGAACCGATATACGTTGTCCTCGTGTGCAGGGGGGAGGGGGGGTGAGCCAGGAACTGAGCTCCCGCCCCCTCTCCACTATTTGCAATGGGGAGAGGTGGGCCGGGGCTAATTCTCGGAACTTAGCCCCGCCTTTCCCCATTGCAAATAGTGCAGAGGGGCGGAGAGGAGGCAGAGAGGGGGCGGGAGCTCAGTTCCTGCTCCTGGCTCTTCCATCCCCCCCCCCCCTGCACACGAGGACAACATATATCAGCTTGGCGTGAAAACCAAGCAGATATACGTTCGTCTGAATGCAGCCCCCGATAAATGGTCTTGCAACCAGAGGCCTCAAAAGTGGCTCCACCATTGGCCTATAAAAAGGCTCTCAGAGGCTACTTGTGTGTAGTGATCTCTTTATCAGCTTGTATAGAGCTTATTGACCACTAGACACCTCTACAAAGTAATCAAAGAGATTTGGCCCAATTAACAGAGTTTGGGAGTGGGTGCATTATTAGAATGAGAGAGGCTGGATGGTTGTATCGATGAGTTGCCAACCACCTGGGACATTCTGACCAAACTGTTAGGAGGTGTTGAAACCAGTGGATGTATGAGGGCACACACACAAGGCATCAAGGCTTAGAATGCCCTTGATAGACCACCAGTAGAGAGGATCGTCCCAAAAGCATGAGCAACTCCATCTGTTTCATTGTCTGCTATCCAGAGACAGGTGGCACCATCATTACAGGTCACTTTGTCCATCTACACCATTTACAGGTGCTTGATGGAAGGACATTTGGTTACACGACACCCATTACGTGCAATATCTGTGACACCCACCCATCATCACCTCCGTTTGTAGTGGAGTTGTGAATTACAAAACTGGAGTGTTACAAATGCAAGTTTAGTTTGGGCACTGACGACGACCGTGTTCCTGTCTGGAGACCGAGGGGTGGGTGCATCAATTCTGCGTTTGCTGTAGAGTGCCACACTGCCACCATTACTGATGTGATGATTTGGGGGGCTATCGCATACAACATTCTGATAAGACTTATAAAGTCACTTTGATCTGAAGGGATGCTGCCATCCAATAAATTTTCCATCTTTCTTATTTGCATAAATTTCCCAGAGGAGCATTGCTTTATAAAGTCTCCTTACTCATCTTTTAGGTGTCCTCACACCCTTTCTGAGTGCTGTCCTTTGGGAGACACTATACCATCCCCTGAACCACTTACCCCCTAGGTGTCTCCACATACTTTTTGGGTGTTCTCCTTAAGGAGACACAACACTGCTTCTGACCCACATCATAGGCCTCTCACAAACTAAGCCAGAAGCCTGCTGCACACGGCTAAGGGGCCAATCACCCTGAAACAGTCTGTGTATGGATTCTGGCTTGGTTTCTTATTCTTAATCATTGATAAGACTTATAAAGTCACTTTGATCTGAAGGAATGCTACCATCCAATAGATGGCGCTGTAGAGGTATTTTTCAATCTTTTTTATTTGCATACAACATTCTATCACCTCTAGTAGTGGTACGAGGGACAATGACCGCTCAGCCATATGTTCAGGACATCCTGCAGCAACAGGTGTTCCTCTTATGGCGGGGCTTCCAAGAGACATTTTCCAGCAAGATAATGCGTAGCCACACACACAAGCATGTCACAGAAATGCCTCCATAATACTACCATACTTCTGTGGCCTGCCCGGTCACCAAATTTATCACCAATAGAACATGTATGAGACTATCTGGAACACTAATTTTGACAGCCTACAAGTTTGTACGATCTAGAGGCTAAGTTACAGCAAATGTTCACAGATATGTCACAGGATAATAATGGACGCGACATAATGGAAGGGGCATGGCATTGATGACCCTTCGGTCAGGCAACAAGGGGGCTGGTGTCTCATACAATACGGTGGCATCTATACATCCCATTATGGTTTATATCGCGATGCTCCATCTTAGGATACAACCAGTTGGGAGTTGTCCTTCTGAGGTATTTAATATATGGATCAGGTGTTAGACCGGGAATAAACTTCCCTGGTTACCATGGAAGCGGGTCTCTATTGACCGTTGCAATGTTGATTACGGGGGAATGGTCTGGTAGACACACCCAGGGGCTGGACTAAGAGTAATATTGGCTATATAAGATTGGATAGTGTGCAGTGGAGTCATATGGCCACCACTAGCTGTAGTAAAAAATATATACTCACCTGTCCGCCGCTGCTGGGGCTCAGGCGTGTCCAGCTGCCGCTTGTTCTCCCTGCATTTTTAATCCCCGCCTGCTGAAAAGCTTTAGAGCAGTGCAGGGAGAACAATCAGCGGCTAGATGCGCTAGGGATGATTTTCAGGAAAGGCTTATATTTAAAGCTTTTCCCCAAAAATCACTGTGGGGGTGCCAGCGTCCTATTGCTTTTAATTGGGTTACACCATCCCTATTGAAATCAGTTGGAGAACTTCGCGATCCAGAATGGATTAATGGCTTTTCTATTCATTTCAATGGGAAAAATTGATATGACATAAGTGTTTTTGATTAAGAGCTCCATCAGGGAACAAATTAAACTCTTAATGCAAGGCACCACTGTATATTCAAGCGATTCATCAATATGCATGAAAGACACCTTTACATATACAAGAATTACAGTAAGGACTCCATTTAGAGAGGTCTCTCTTCTCCCAATCCCCCAAAGGATTATGCAAATGCAACCTTAAGACTTCCTGCATTGGGAGGGATTCCAAGATATATAGAGTGATAGACTATGGAATAATCCAATCTTTAAACACACATCTGGAACACAGAACTTCAAATACTTCTGTGATAATGGAGAGGCATCGATGGTGAACAATGGAATGGGTGAATACAGAGGTTTTACCTCCAACCCTAGGCGTTTGACCGATTAGGTTGACACCAGCTCCACAATCTAGAAAAACTGTGATCGGATCATTATCACCCCCAAAAATGATCCCAGCAGGAAGAACCAGCCTGGAGGACGCCATCCAAGCAATCAGTGGACCTTGAGGGAACTTCCCTCCCACCTTCAGGCCCCCTAGTTCTTCTAGCCGAGACCTATGAGGAAGACAATTCCAAACAAAATGTCCAGTATGATTGCATAAGAAGCACTGCCCTTTAACTGAAAACGTCTCCCCTCTCCTGATGTTGCCAACTAATGAACCCAGTTGCATGGGTTCCTCTCCATCATCCGGCATGAAAGGTGAAGTAGAGGACAGCTGATTATGCCTTTCTCTAATCCGTCGACCAACTCTGATGGCCAAGGACATGGCATCATCAAGGTTGTGAGGACAGGATAAGAAACCAATAAATCTTTAATTTTATTGGCTTGACCAGAATAAAACTGGGTTTGTAACGCAGGGTCATTCCACTGAATCTCTGTCACCCAATGGCAGAATTCAGCACAAAAATCCCCAATAGAAGAGTCTCCCTGTTCTCTCTGCCAATGACACTTTATCGGGATCGTCATTGATTAAATTTAGAGCAAGAATAAAACCTATCCACAGTGGACAAAGCTTCAGAGGAGGGAAGCAAAGAAAAAGCCCATGCCTGGGGAGCCCCATGCAGCCTGGAAATAACAATACCCCCCCCTTTTGCAACGCGATCCCCGAGGAAACAGGATGCAACCTAAAGTAAAGACTGCAAGACTCTCTGAAAGACAAATTCTTGAATTGGTCAGGTAACTCAACCTTAGGCTTCTTACCTGGAGCCATCAAAATTGGATGCCGCTGCTTAATCTCAGCGACTTCACTTGCCAGCATCCTTAGCTGGTCTGCCAAAACCTTAATGGAATCCACACCAAGATAAAAGCAAGGTTATCCCAACAAGTAAGTGTAAGCGGTTTATTATGTCACATCTAAACGGGATGTGCTGGATCCATAACCTGAAATACTATGCAAATGCACACCCAATAGTAAACAATAAAGACAACCGCAACAATGGAAATGTTGTCCCTAATGAACCTACCCAGGGAATGGACCTGCCTATACGCAGATAACCCACCCCGAGAAGAGGACACCTGACCACGTACCTAGGCCACTAGCTGACCCTACATGGGATCGGAGAATACCACAGCAAACAAGATGTAACAGATATAGACAGCTGTACTTAGCTTTGTGTAGACTCAGGTAAACAGGGTAACCAGCTTCAAGCTCTGACTTCCTCCACAGCCAGTGGATGACTGCAAATAAACCACATCCAAGTCAAGCACCAGACCAGGCTAAACAGCCCTGACAAATTACCCACAGGTGAGCCAAGCATATCTCACCTAATACCACTCCCACCATAGCCAGGAGACAAACACACACAAGATCTGCACCACACTATCTAAAAAGGAAGTGTTTCCAGAACCGCATGACGCGTCGGCAGCGTCATGTGACGTGCCGGCCGCATCATATGACATGCCCACAGCGTCACATGGCCCTCCGGCTGCGTCATATGACGCAGCTAGCGGTAGGCGGGGAAGCGGTTTTACGTTATCTTCCGCTGTGCTACAGTGGAAGATAGCGTGATGGGCGGCTTCCATTGACTGCAATGGAAGCCGTCCTTGCGTACGCCTGCGGCAAATAGAGCATGCCGCGGGTGAGGACGGGAGATTTTACGGTGCGGAATTCCGCACCGTGAGCATTGCGCTATTAGGTTCAAGAGAACCTAATAGCTGCAGGGCAACACGGAGGAAATCCGCCCATGGGAATTAGCCCTTAATGCTAGGAGTTTTGAAGACTTGATAGTCCCAAATCTCACGCCAAATCATTCAACTCATGCTGATAAAATCCCTTACAAACTAAGGCTGCACTCCCACGAACGTATATCGGCTCGGTTTTCATGCCGAGCCGATATACATCGTCCTCACGTGCAGAGGGGGGAGGATGGAAGAGCCAGGAGCAGGAACTGAGCTCCCGCCCCCTCTCTGCCTCCTCTCCGCCCTGTCGTCAAAGTCATCCATTACTCTCCTCCACTTGGGAGATACGCTCTCAGCTAATAGAACACCAGTGCTCGACTCAACCCAGGCTTGAGTAATGGGCTTAAGATAAGCTGTGGAGAAAACAGCCGACGTGATAGAAGAAAACTTCATTTTTAAAATCCGCATGCCTATGTTAGTCTAAATCACCTGAAAAACTGTAGTCAACAGAAATTTTGTTCAAAAGTATTCCCCAGTGTATAATTCCTCCCTCAAAAAACAAGCCCCAAGATTGACTTCCTACGAGCTTAGGTGCAATTGCCTGCATCTTAGCGCAATGCCTTTTGCGTTATGAACAAGGCTTTTTTGCGCGCATGTAGGGGTACTTTACTGTACTTTTTCCGCTTGCAGGACATGTTCATTTGTGTGGGACACAAAGACGCACTGAGTAAAATTGCTAATTTGTCTAATGATTTCAAGATGTTTTTATTCCAGCAGTTATGCGGTGTTCCACGCATCTCCTTGTGCATTGCATTTGAGCACCCTCCGTTGATTTTTATAGGGATTTTTGGTGTGCAAATTTGCTGAAAAATACAACATTTTCACATTTCTTTTTGCGTGACCAAAATGCGTGCGGAAAATGTGTATGAACCCATTGAAATCAATTGGTGCTCTTCTGTTTATTGCCTGCCCTAAACTGTATTCACACCTGTGTTAAGGCTCAGCTCAGGGTTTCCATCTTTCTGTTTCTTTTTTAGTGCGAACTACACTGTTTCCCCAAAAATAAGACCCTGTCTTATATTAATTTTTGCCCCACAAGAAGAATGGGTCTTATTTTTGCGGGACGTCTTATAACAGCAGCAGAGCACCGCAATTTCACTTTTGCTGGCAGTGTTCCTGCCTCTGACAGAGGCTTTAGCATACCCCATCATTGATGAGGTGCGCTAAACACAAAAAGTTAAACAGACAGCGCTCGAAAATTGTGTTTAAGGGCATGTCTGCGAAGCTCCCATTGAAATCAATGGGAGCGTTATACCACGAGTTCCAGCAGCTTGTTTGCAGTTGCTGACAGAAGATCGCTTGCTGGTAACTGTTTGTAAACCCCAAATGGCTGTGATTGGTTCATCAAGCGCTGCATTGATTGGCTTAGCTGTGACACTCACGAACCAATCAAAGCTGTCACATCCTGGAGCTGGGGTTTACAAACTCTGTTACCAGGAAACGATCTTCTGTCAGCTGCCGAGGACTGAAGCAAGACCCCCCGAGGGACCTGGACGGTGCCTGCTAGGTAAGTATTGTCTTTTTTTTTTAGGTAATGTAGCTAGGGCTTATTTTCAGGGTAGGGATATTTCAAGCCCTCCTCCTCCATCCCTCCGAAAATCATGGTAGGTCTTATTTTCGGGGAACACAGTAAAATAAAACTGAAAAGCTTCAGTTTGCTTCTGTTGAGCTAGGTTTCAGGTTTTGGGGGAAGAAAATAGCGTTGTCTGCAGCGTTATTTTTTCCCCCAAAAAAATAGAAACCTGATGGGATGGAAGCAAATGGAAACTTTTCAGTTTGCTTTTCGTTTTCTGGAAACCCCGTAGAAATCTATGGGGGTAAAAATGGTTTACCTGCTTCAAAAACAGAGCAGACGGAAACCCTGAACTGAGCCCTAACGCAAGTGTGAGAACAACCCAATAAGGCTTTCACACGGGCGAGTGTGATATCAGGACGCAAATCACGGTCCGATATCATCATCGCCAACATGCAATTTCCCCATGAATGCGAGGTGTTCTTATCTTTAGCTCTGTCAGCTGTGGTGGAGGATTGCAGTTTCACCAATTGTTTTCAACAACCTAGAATGTGGTGCCATGCTACCACCGGCCACATTGAAAATGATGGGTGATGCGAGGACACGCCTAAATAAGAATAATAATCTTCATTTGTATAGCACTAAATATATTCCGCAGTGCTTACAAAAACAGGGGGATACAGTAAGACAAAGTACAAAAACCATGGTTATAGAGTAATCAGTTGATGGAAACAGTAGGGGTGAGGGTCCTGCTCCAACGAGCTGACATACAAATAACAGGGTGATACAGAAGGTAAAGGGGCTGGAGATGTGTATGGTATGGTGAGGTGGAGAGTGAGGGGTGCTATATACATAAACAATGGTCAGACATTAAGCAGTGTAGTTGCTGAATTGGTGTGACTACAGGGGGCGGTTGATGGTGGCTAGCAAGGGTTGCAGATACTAGTACAGGAAGCACGTTTTCAGGCAAAGTACAGATTGGTTTAGGGAATATGGTATGCCTCCCTAAAGAGGTGCATTTTTAGAGCACACCTGAAGTTTTGTGAATCAGGGATGGCGCGGGTAGTTTTGGGTAGCGCATTCCAGAGGACTGGTGCTGCTCTGGAGAAGTCTTGGAGGCAGGAACAAGAGGTTCGAATTAACGTGGAACTCAGTCTGATTTCATTAGCAGAGCGGAGAGCCCGGGCTGGGTGATGGATTGAGATGAGGGAGGCAGGCAATTTAGGGGGGCGCTGCGCTGTGCAGGGCTTTATGGATGAAAGTAGTGAGTTTAAATTGAATTCTGTATTTGACGGGCAGCCAGTGCAGTGACCAGCACAGGGCAGAGGCATTGCGTAGTGGCTAGACAGGAAGATGAGCCTGGCTGCCGCATTCAGGATGGATTGGAGAGGGTAGAGTCTGGTGTGGGGGAGGCTGATCAGCGAGTTGCAATAATCGAGGCGAAAATGGATGAGGGCAACAGTAAGCACTTTTAGCGTGTCCATGGTGAGAAAAGGGCGGATTCTTGCAATGTTCTTGAGGTGAGCTGACAAGTTCAGGCCACAGGTTGGATGTAGGGGGTAAAGTAGAGATCTGAGTCGCATATGACCCCATGGCAGCGGGTGTGCTGTCTAGGAGTTATGGTGGTGCCACTCACTAAGATGGAGATGTCAGGATGAGGTCGGCTAGCAGATGGCGGGAACACCAGTAGGTCAGTTTGAGAGAGCTTCAATTTTAGGTAGAGAGAGGACATGGTTTTAGAGACAGCGGACAGTCAGTGATGTTTTGGAGGAAGGTGAAGACGTCACGGGAAGAGGTGTATAGCTGGGTGTCATCAGCATAGAGGTGGTATTGGAGGCCAAATCTCCTGATGGTTTGTCCAATAGGGGAAATGGAGATGGAGAAAAGGAGGGGGACGAGGACGGAGCCCTGGGGGACCCCAACAGCAAGGGGAAGAGGAGGGGAGATAGAGCCAGCAAAGGAGACACTGAATGAGCAGTCAGGTAGGTAGGTACCACAGATAGGTGCCACTTGTTTCCCACATCACAGTGCAGGTGAAATATATATATTTTTTTCCATCACTCATCTGCACAATCCCCATTCAAAAGAATAAGGTTCATATTCCTGCGAGATTTATGCATCTTACAACACAGAACTCTCACTCGATTTTCTCGGCCGTGTGAAAACAACCTAAGGCCTCCCTCACACAGGGCGTTTGCAGAAACGCAGCGTTTTTCAACGCTGCGTTTACTGCAGATCCCCCCAGTTTCCGCAGCGCTGGCATACTTTATGCCAGCGTTTTCAGCTCGGCTGAAAACGCAGCCAAGGATGCTGAAAAGAAAAAAAAAAGTAATACTCACCTAGCCACTGCAGTCCGGGTTGCAGCCGCTGACTCGGGCTTCCTCTGCACTAACAAGTCTATTGCCGTAGGCCAGGTTTGAGAACCCCGCCTCCAGCAATAGAGTGCTGTGATTGGTTGTTGCCGCTTGCTCTATGTCCAATCACAGACCTTCATTGACTGTCTCAGCCAATCAGAGCTTGCCGGCGCTGATTGGCTGAGACAGTCAATGAAGGGCTGTGATTGGACATCGAGCGTGCCGATAACCAATCACAGCACTCTATTGCTGGAGGCGGGGTTCTCAAACCTGGCCTACAGCAATAGACTTGGGAGTGCCGAAAAAGCCCGGATCAGCGGCAGAGACCAGCGGCCATGACCCGGACTGCAGCGGCTAGGTAAGTATTGCTTTTTTTTTTTTCTCTCTACCTAGCTGGGACTGATTTTCGGGGTAGGGCTTCTATTGCAAGCCCTCACCCCGAAAATCGGCGAGCGGTTAACGCTGCCAAAAACGCGGCACCAAGTGTTGCCGCATTTTCAGCAGTGCTAAAACTGCTGCCCATTCATTTTAATGGGCGACGCAGGGCTGAAAACGCCCCAAAATAGAACTTGCATCGCTGTCAAAGCGCAGCATTGGAAGGCGCTGTGTTTTCAGCCCTGTGTGAGCAGCCCCATTGAAATGAATGGGAGTGTTGTACAGCGTATAGCGCTGGGCTGAAAAGGCAGCGTTAAACGCTGTACAAAACGCCCCGTGTGAGGGAGGCCTAAGGCTGGGTTCACACAGGGCGGATTTGCCGGACGGAATTTCGCCCCTGCAAATCCACCCGCGGCCGCTAATCTCGGGATTAGCCAGCCATGTGGACGAGATTTCTCAGAAATCTCGTCCACACGGGACGACCAATCCGCTGCGGTAAGTCCGGCTGAAACCGCGGCTGTGGCGGCCGCAGTTTCAGAAGATGCAGCATGTCTATTTACTTTTTTGTTTATTTTCGTCGCGGCTGCGCTCTCCTCTATGGGAGCGCCGGCCGCAACGGAAAAGCGAGCGGCTGGGCCGCTTCAAAGCCGCCGCCGCGGTTTTTGCTGTGGCCAACCGCGAGATTTCCGACAGAAATACGCCACGTGTGAACCCAGCCTAAGACTACTAAAGTTATGGGGGCAGATTTATAAACCTGTCTTTGTTGCCCATAGCAACCAATAGGAGCTATAAGAAATGGAAGCTGCTCTGTGATGGGTTGCTATGGGCAACTAAAACAGATTTTCTTTTAGGCAGTTTCCCAAATCTCCCTCCTGGTTCTTGGAAGAAAAACATGAGGTGAAGAGAAACCGCCGGGTGCTTAATGGGGATGAGAAATGTGAGCGAAACTGTGGAGATAACACATGCAGCCACCATTACTCCCTGACTGACACAAGCCCCGCTGTGACCACTGAACTAGGAGCTACAGATATAGCCGGCGCCACAACCGTCCGAGCAGGAGCCTCCACACCGCTGCGGCTCCGCCGGAGAAGCTTCCAGCACCAATCCCCGCGCGCCAAGACACGAGTCCCGCCCAAATCCCATAATCCTGTGCGGCGGTGGCTTAGTTAGAAGGAGCTGGGCGGGGCCGAGTGTGTCGGCGTCACTGCCCGGAGCATCATCTGATGTGTACAAGCGGCTTCCGGCTTACTTCACACTACTGTGCCGGCTCAGGACTGGAGGTAGGAGACAGCACCCAGCCTGCTATAGATGCTGGGGACGAGGATTAGCGGTGCACAGCACGTCTCCTCATTCTTGTGGATCCCCCATCAGTATTGTTAGCTCTGTCTACTAACTGGTTGTGATCTGGGAGCTGCAGTAGTGCAGAGCTGGGAGTGATGGACGGTGTGTAGCTGTGGTGCCTGCGGGGGTGCTGCGTACATTGATGTGATAGATGCTTTTGCATGTACTTTGCTGATGGCGGCTCCTGTGTGCGATATAAGGTTATAATAGTGAAGAGATGGCCGTTATTTGTATGGTGGAAACTTTAATTGATCGTTACTCGTAACTTGGAAACTGAATGAGCCCCGTTGTAGTCAGTGGGGTCTGTTCGGTTACATCATAAGACCGATTCGGTCGGGAGAATCCCCTTTGCTGCTTCTGTAACAGAACTGCCGACGCAGATGTGAAAACCGCCTTAAGAGCCCGGGCCATCGTTAGAGGGGTTGTCTTGGTGTGATGAGCTTTTCTTAAAAATGGATCCAAATCTTCTAAAAGCAATAAAGGCAGCGGTACTTACCCGTCCTCCTCCCCCCAGCACCGCGGTCCTCCGGGGCTTTAGGAATGGCCACCACTTGACTGTTGCAGAGGTTACGTGCCATCCTCCTGCCAACTGTGGTCTCTGATTGGCTGCAGAGGTCAAGGGGTTTCCGCTGCTAAACAAAGACTAGTAGGACCGCGGGGCCGCAGCGCTGGATCACCGGGGGACAGGGAAGTACAACTGCTTTTATTATTTGGATGCATGTTACACAATACCTGGGCAGTCCCTTTAAACTGACAGCCCGGAGTAGCGGGGACAAATCACTTTACGGATTTTCAATGCTGTCTAATCATAAAGAATGCAGTGTTGATGTTGAATGGGTTGTAAGAACTCGGAACAACTCCTTCCCCATGTGTTAAGATAACAAGTGGTAATATACTCCGCTCTCCCCGCTCCCAATGGATACCAAGACGGTTCTCGGTCCCCCGCTCTGGTCTCTGCTTACAGCTGCAGTCCTGCCTGGTTTACGAGATGTCACAAGGCTGCAGCCATTAACGGCGCTTGGGCCCAGGTCCACGGCAGGCACGGATTCTAAGTGCGGAATTCTGCACAGAGTTCGCCCGTGGCCATGGGACATTTTCTTACCTCTCCGGCGAGTCTCCTCAGTCGCGACTGGATCTTTCTTCTGCACGGCGGATTCTCCTGCTGACACACTCGCCCGGCACATGCGCAGTCCTCTTCTATTTTTTTTCTTTTTCAAATCTGCTGCTTTCCCGCAGGATCTGTGGTATGTCCAAAGTGTCAGCTGCATGTGTTCCCGAAGATCGGACGGCTTCAATTGACTTCAATGGAAGCCATCCATGCGGGAATCCGCAGAAAATGAAGCGTGCTACAATTTTCTCCCACGCATGCAATTCACACTCAGGGGGGAAAAATGACATACGCATGCTTTTAATTCTTTTGCAGAGACTAATGCATATGTATGAGCTGCTTAATTTGCAGATCTCCCTCGTGCGTGCCACAAATCAAATCCACCCGTGGCCATTGGGCCTTAGTGATTGATCGCTGACCTCTGTTATTGGCTGCTGCCCCCCCCCCCCCCCGTGACATCCTGGGCGGGGCCGCAGCTATAAACAAAGACCAAAGCGGGGGGCTGAGCATGTTGTGGGACCCGGCAGGAGAGGAGAGTATATAGCCATTTGTTGTTTTATTGCATTTAAAACAGCAACTAATAAAATCCTGCACTCAAATATGATATTAACCCTTTCCAATCTAATTTCCCTACCACCCCACACTCCCCAGCTCTTATTTATTTTGGGTGGGAAAGTGCATTTTGGATTTCTTGGAATTACTCAATAGAAACACCTAAAAATTAACTGTCATGATGATTTTATTAGCAATTTTTAAAATAACAATTTCCAACCCACTGTTGGCCCTCGTCCGACATTAATCCTGTTGGCCTTCGTCTGATTTTTCTGCATAGCTATATGTATGTTACAGTATACAGAACAGCATTCCGGTATTAGTGTATCTTGATGCCACCAGGAAGTCCTGGTGGACTCAAGATTGACGGGGTTCACGCCCCCTGTACCTGATTGGCTGCACAGCAGCCTGTCACATAGCTTCTGGAAGGGCACTACAGCCTGCGGCGCTGCACAATAGGTATCCCCACCTGCAACCGAAGTGAGTTCCACATACTGCCGGCAAGCGATATGGTCGGGGGAAGACACAGTGTTATCCGGCAGCCACCCGATGCAGGAGCAGACGCTGCCGGCTTTCCCCTCCTATCTCCCCCCAACCCCCCCACCACCACCACCACCACCACCAACACCCACACACACACGTAGCATAACCGCTCTGCCCGGCAGCTGTAAGTAGGGGAACGGCTGGCACACATCTCACTCTCACGGTGGCGGAGAAGAAGCACCATCTCTCAGGATGGAAGGGGCGTCCAGGGACCTCACTCTCACAGTGGCGGTGCAGTACTTGTGAGCGCGGCAGCTGCAAGCGTCCGAGACTGAGCTGACTATGCATGCAGCGGAGAACAAGCGCTGAGGCCGCCAAATGTGAGCTGGGGGACCTTAGGTTCAGGGTAACGTGTTATTAGGTTTGCATTATTACATGTTTATGTTGCCATGTTACAGCAGTAACATGGCAGCATTTACAGGTAATAATGTAAGCCTAATAACACGTTACCCTGAGCGTAAGCCTGCAGACAAGGACCTGCCAGCCTTGGCACTCTCAGGAGCTAGGGGTGTGAGAGGGGAGTTCCTCCTATCAAACCCCTAGCTTCCGGTGGCGTCAAGATACACTAATACCCAGCATACTGTATGCAGGGCAGCGCTGCAATGTCAGAGGCTGTTCTGCATATGTAGGTTGTTGGAGCGCTGTCCTGCTTACTGTATCGGAGGCTGTTGTGTTTGTCTGTGTTCTTGGAGCCCTGCTCTGCATGTTGTTTTGGAGGCTGTTTTGCAAATGTATGTTACATTATGCAGGACAGCGCTCCACCAGATGGAGAGCTGTCCTGCATACTGCAACACACATATGCAGAACAGCCTCCGACATCAGAGTGCTGTCCTGCATAATGTTAGAAACGTCTCGTCCGACATCGGAGCTTTGCAGGGCAATCCCATGGAGCGCTGTCCTGTATACTCTAACATACGTCTACAGAACAGCCTCCTCCCTCTGTTATCCAGAAAAGCCAAAATTCAACAGGTGTTCTTCCTCAAACATGAGGCCGGTTCCAACGTTGAGTGGATTGTTCAAAATGTTTATTATAGACAAACAAAAGGTACAGTACAGAGCGACCCGTTTCGGACAATTGTATCTCCTTTTTCAAACACAAAGTCTAAACTCTTGGTTGCTGTTTTATTTGTTTTTTAACACTGAGCCTCGTAAAGTCTTGGATCCCTTCCCCGCTCTCTCCTTTTGGGACGCTCTGGTAACAAACTGCTTTTACTTAAACACCTTCACAGGCCACATGTGTAGCGGACCACCAGGAGGCATGACAGTTTATGCCAGGTGGGTCCGTTCCTTTGATTTGGTGTTATCGTTTTGTTTTTAACCCAGACCGCTGACTTACTCATTTTAATGCATGGTGAAGGGGATTCCAGAGTTCTTACAATTCAGACAGCTCCCTTAAATGAGGTTGCGAGTGTCCAGTGCAAATCGTAACAAAAGCTTAAGCTCTCCTTTTTAAAGGGATATTCCAGAGACTTAGGCCTCATGTCCACTGGACAATTATGATTACAAAATCTGCACGGGTGTCCTGCACGTGTTTTCAGCGACCATAGGGATGCATTATATACCCGCAGGTGTGTAAATACCTGCGGATGTCCTTTTTCCCTGCCGCATGGATCGCACGTGTGGGAAATCACCCGCAGCATGCTCCATTTTCTGCATGTCTCCCGCGCGCTTCCGTAGAAGCTGTTTGTTTCCGCGGCACACCCGCAGCTGGCTTTCTGCTCTCTGGCGTGGGAGAGCAGGAGTTCAAATAAAGAAAGAGTGCACGGTGCATTCGCGCTGCACGCTTTCGACGTGCCAAGCACATCCACCGGGCCGAAGAATCCGGCCACGAAGGAGGGCAGATCCACTGTGTCCGTACAGGTAAGAAAAATCTATTTGCAGGTCTCATGTCCGCGGAAAAGGAGGGACCCGCTGCGGGATTCTGCATGGAGAATCCGCGCGGGCCCCAATTTCCTAGTGGACATGAGGCCTTTGGCCTCCTACACACAGGCGGGTTGGACCCTGCATGTGGGATTCCTGCAGTGGAGTTCGACCCAGTGCCCGGCTGCTGACCCCTGCGTACCTGTCTGGTGGCGTCTTTCTGTGCTGCGAATGTGCCAACCGGCACTCTGTCGAGCATGCACAGTAGCCACCGGCAATGGCGTGGATCCCGCGATACTTCTGTAGTGCTCATTGTGGAAGTGCCGCGGGACGGTCTCCTTCACATTGACCACAATGGAAGCTGTCTGTGCATATCCCGCAGAGAACCGCAGCATGCTACGATTTCTCCCCCACGAGCAGAAAATTGCAATCGATTTCCACTTGTGGGCAGGAAATCGCGATTTCTCATAGCATACTATGGGCTGGATTTGCTGCACAATCCGGAGGCGGAATCCCACTCCAGATTTCGCAATGCAAATCCGCCCGTGTGCAGGAGGCCTTAATGTTTTTTTCAAGTTTTCACACATCCTCGGGATGCATGAAAAATGATGGATGGGTGGGGGGGCCGACACCTGGAATGTCCACTAATTCTGAAAACGAGTCTGGTTGGTCTCTAAGGGAATGGAGCAGAGGTCGCGCAGGTGCACTACCATTCCATTCATTTTAGTAAGAGTGCCAGAGATTGCCGCGCTTGAACTATCCAGTGGATGGGTGAGTTTCTTGTAAAGACAAACTTAGATTGTGGCCATCATAGATTTGTCACCTACAAAAAAGAAAACAAAAAACGACTTCACAAAGTGCGGAATTAGTAATGCACGGAACTTTGTACTTAAAGGAAGTAATAGCCATTAGCAACCCCTTTATATTTGACTTTTCGTGCACCCTGAACTAATCTAAGGGCATCTTGTTTGGGTCTGCAACACCCCCTTCACTACACCAGCCATAAGTAGCACCTGTTTGCTGTGAAGGACTACGAGGGTTCATAGAAATTAGTGGACACCTTTTGACCTCATTGCATGCCTTGTAGGGATTCTGTGGGATTCATGTAGTCACTTAGCACTTTTCTCTGGAGATATTGGCTGATTGCAAAGGTGCTGAGTAGAGATGAGCGAACGTGCTTTAGAGTAATTACTCGATCGAGCATCGCTTGAGTAACTGCCTAATCGGGCGAAAAGATTCTGGGTGAGCAGGGGATTGGGGGGGGGGGGGAGGGGGGAGAGAGTGCTCCCCCTTGGTCGATGAAGCCTGAGAGTAGCTGCTTCCAAATTTCCTGTGGAGAGAATTGGGGCTACAGTGCTGGACGGTAAGCTGCGGGCGTAGGTGGTAATCAATTTTTGTTTATTTTAAGCCCTTTTAAGGCTTTAATAGGCTGATCACCTATTAGCGTTGGGGATTAGCTCACATGGTAGAGCTCTTGGTTTGCATGCGAGAGGTAGCAAGATCGATGCCCGCATCCCCCACAGAGTTGAACCCGGAGGCATGCTTGTCTCTTCCTGCACTGAGCAGGGGGTTGGACCAGATGACTCTGAAGGTCCCTTCCAAATCTACCATTTTATGATTTCAATCAACCATTTAGTACTAGAGATGAGCGAACGTGTTCTAAACGAACACTTACGCACCCAGACACCGGCTTTACCGAGGACTTCAGTGTCCGCGCGTAAAGATTCGGCCGGCGCCGGGGGGCGGGGAGAGGCGCGGCGGCGCGGGCGGCAGCAGCGGGGAACAGGGGGGAGCCCTCTCTCTCTCCCTCTCCCCCCCACTCCCCGCCGCACCCCCCCGCGCTGCCACGGCGACCCCCGAACTTTTTTCGCCCGAGCACGGAATTGCTCGCAAAGTTCGGTGCTCGGGCGAAAAGGGGCGGAGCCGAGCACGTTCGCTCATCTCTATTTAGTACTGCAGAAAACAGCTACAAAGAGCAGAACCTTTGGGGCAGCAGGTCATGTTTTGTTTATTCATGGGAATACATACTTCATCCATCCGTGCCCCAGAAGATGCAAGCGACACTACATTGCCAGCTATCACAGCCCCAAGATCTTTGTCTAGGACCCAATTAAAGTACTAGATACATTACAAACCTCTGGCCCATCTTCTGCGCTGTTCATTAGTTTTCCAAAATCTAACATTGATTCACTTTCAATTTTTTTAATTTTCAAAAATCTTTTTTGTTTCTGTTGAGTAATTCCAAGGAATCCACAATGTTCTTTCCCATCCAAAATAAGTAAGAGTTGGGGAGGGTGTGGGTGTCAGGGAAATTGGATTGGGAAGGGTTAAAGTACTTTTCTAATATTTATGATCTTTTTGAGCAAGCTTGAGTTCAGAAATTGATGTTTTCTGACTTTTTTCATAGAAGCCTTTGGTCTGTAAGATGATGTCTGCCATTGGCATTACATTATTCCTCACAGCCTTCCTCTGATATGCCCCCTTCTATTTCCGGGGTGATCATATTAGGTTTTGCTTTTTGCGACAGCTGCTCATCCCTCCTTCCACGTTCCAAGTATATTTATCCAAGTCTAATAGGATGATCTGCATGACAACTGGTAGCAAAATACCTTGTGGTCGTAGTTATGTATGAACTATGTATCATTGCAGCCAATGGCATAATGCCTTACCCAAGAGAGTAGACCATGGGCTGTTATGGGGAGCTGGTTACTTTCTTACTAGGTTGATCTGAAGGGGTAAAGTTTCTCTTTAGGCCTCATGTCCACGAGCAAAATTGAATTTCAGAATCCGCATGGATGATCTGCAGTTCAAGCAGCCCATAGAGAAGCACTTAATGTAACACCTGCAGATTTGATTTTATGTGATTTGCGGGTGGCACGCGTGGAAAAGAAATTACAGCATGCTCCATTTTTACCGCAGATGACGCGCCATTCATCTCTATGGAAGCGTGCGATCTGCAGTGCATCTGCAAATGTAATTGCGGATGCCCTCGGATTTGAAAGTTAAATTCAATTAGGAAAGTGGGGGAAAGGCTGGGAGGTGGGATTGGAGATTTTTTTTCCACGCGGATGATCCGCTGTGCATTTGTTTACATCTGTGCGGAAAACACAATCCACAATCTCCCGCAAACCATAAAAAATCAATTTAACGATGACTCGCAGTGCATCCGCTGCGGAAGTCCGCATGAAAAATCTGTGAATGCTGTGGACATGAGGCCTTAGGGAGAACACCCTACAGACCATAGATGAGCTTTGATCTTCTCTATTATAACTGTGTGACCGGAGCTGTGTGATCATAATCAGTAACTCTGATAGGAGTGTCTGTATCCCCCTCTAGGCAGTTTCGGGGGGGGATAGCTACATCAGGAGTGAATTTAAAAAAAAAAGCAGTGGCCCTTTAATGGGCATGGAACAAGGAATGAGAATATAAGCCAAAGCCAGTAGAGAGGACCTGTGCAGCACTTCTCTTCATAGGATTGTTAGGAACATGAGGATAGCCAAAAAATATGGAAAGGGAAAAAAAAACAATCATCCTTCACTTCTGGGAGAATCCCTGGCATCATAACAGGGGGCGGCACTTTAAGGAGGTTGGACAGGATAGGTCATCAGTAGTTGATTGACAAGGGTTTACTGCTCGGGATGGGCCTGCTGTCATTGCGGTCAGCACTAGAACCAGATAGCGCTGTCAACACTGCAACGGCTCAATTTCAATTCAATCGGTGGTGTGCCTGCAGTGCCAAACTGAGCTGCTACAATGCAGACAGCGCTATCTGCTTTCACACTGACAGCGGGCCCAGCAATTAGCTAATTAGCATGTGGACCCTCACTGATCAACTATTGCTAACCCATACTGAGGTTAGGTAATCGGTAGTAAAAGTGTAGACAGCCCCTTTAATCTTTTGCTATGGGGCCTCCTCTTGTCTAGGTATGCCACTAACTTCACTAAGTTCAGTATTACAGTATAATGGCAGCTGGCTGCAACTTTTGCGTGACACAATAGTCATAATTTACATGTGATTGAGTTTCCCCCCCCCCCTTTCTTTTCTTTCATTTTCAGCCGAAAGAAAGAAGACACCATGAAAAATCACTAAGGACCGGAGCACAAATCCATTGTTTACTAGACACATCAGTATTTACATAAATGATGGTTTCTCTCACTGCAAGAGCTGCTAACCGGAGATGTACCGTTCTATGTTTCATTATCTTTTCTCTGGCCGTGTTGGTCTGCACAGATGACAACTACTATGACCTACTTGGCATATCCAGAGCATCCAGTAGTAGAGAAATCAGGCAGGCATTTAAGAAGTTAGCTCTAAAATTACATCCTGATAAAAATCAGGTAAGTACGGTATTTACAAATATCATCTTAGAGCGCCATCTTTTACGAGTCAAGAGCCATCACATTAGGTTCTACAAAGAGGAGATGGGAGGCCAGCGGGGAGCATGGCAATGGAGTCGGCAGGGGGATGAGAGGCCAGCTGGGAGAGTGACAGGAGCCTGGAGTGGAGATGGCAGACCGCCAGGGAGAATGATAGCGGGGTCAGGAGCGGAGATGGGTGGCTGGCGGGAACAGTGACACGAGGCCGGGGAGATGTCTGGGCTGTAAGCAAGGATGGCCGGTACATTTCTGTCTCCATCAGCCAATCTGCAACTGTAGGCATGACCTGGCTGTCCCCTGTAACTCAGGCCGGCCAATCCATGTCTCCACCCATTGTTGTGGTGGAGACATAATGCACCAGTAATTTTGGCCTATTAACCCAAGCTCCATTTTTACCGCGGACGAGCTCCATTAATCTTTATGGAAGCGAGCGATCCGTAATGCATCCTCAATTCTATTGCAGATGCATTGCAGATTTGTAAGCAGATACCTCTTTTGTTGCTTGGAGAGGAAACAGGGAGGAAGGGGAAGGAAGTAACTTTGGGCTTGCATATTTTTTTTACAAAACAGACTATCTGCAGTGCATCCACGTATATCCACATCAGAAAAAAAAAAAGCGCATTCGCCAGCAAGCATTTAAAAATTTCCACACTTACTTGCAGGTCTTCTGGAAATTCGCGTGTGCTGTAGACATGAGGCCTAATAGGGAGTCTGACATCTGGAACATGCTGTGCAAACTGCAGGCATCCTGTTTTAGAGCAAAAGTAGCTCAGCAGACTGATATATAGTTTTACGGGGAAAGATTCAGTATAAAGCCTCATGTCCACGGCACACGCAGATTCCTGCAGTGGAAGACCTGCGAGTCAGTGCGGAAATGATTTTTAAATGCTTGCCGACGATTGCGGGTGTGATTCTTTTTTTTTTTTTTCCCCCTGTGCAGGTGTACGCGGATGCACTACTGATTATCTGTGTGGGGGGGGGGGGAATCACCCACCTGCCCGGTCTCCAAGCAATCAGAGGGGTATCTGTCTACAAATCTGCAATTTAATTGCGAATCGCTTGCTTCCATAGAGATCAATGGAGCATGCCTGCACTGAATCCTTGCTAAAATAGAGCATGCTGAGATTTCTTTTCTGGGTGCGGAATTCGCAAATCAAATCCGCATTTGTCAATTGAGGTGCAGACGTCTATGCTTCCCTATTGGCGACTTGAACTGTGGATCTTCTGCGCGGAGTCCGCAAATCAAATCCACCCGTGGACATTTGGTCTAACTCGTATTTTATTCATTTAAAACCTTTCCTCATTCTGAGCTGAACAGTCCAATGGGCGGTCCTATCAGTGATTGACAGCTATCTGAGTATATATAGAGGTAGCGGTCAATCACTGATAGCACCGCCAACTGGACTGTTCAGCACAGAATGTGCAGAGGTTAAATGAATTATATACCCGTTATATAGTCTTGCAGTGAAGGATTTTCAGTCTATCAATCTGCGGAGCTCCTCCCGCTCTACAACAAGACGCCTGCAGTCTGGAAAGCTGGTTCACACTGAGAGACTCCCTTTCAGTTGAGACCCCAAATATTTGCTTGATGTAAGGGATACCAAACCTGTTTTTTAAACAATTACTAATGTGGGAAAGAACATTGAAATCTGACACACATTACCATCTGAATGGATGACTAATACTGCTCACCACGGAGATGCAGGCCGTCCCTCAACTAAATGCTGCCTTGTTAGCGTCTCTGTGGTGCATTAGAATGAGGGGATGCACTTCTGCCCTCTAATATAAGGAACAGGTGATGTTGAAGATGAGCGGCACCTACTTGTACTTTAGTAATTAGCTTCTTAACATGGAAATGTCATTTTTAATTACTTTCCCTGGGTTATCTTTTTTCAGATTGTGCACATTCCTCTCTTCTGATGATGTCACTTAGCTGGCTCTCTAATGCAAGTCACACCCTTCTGCAAATGTTGGTGTTGTACTTATGTTTAACTAGTGATAGCATCTTGTTCTTATTAACCCTTTAACAATGCACCCTAATTTAGTACTTGGGCCCTTGCACACTGGCAGGTCGGATTCCTGCAGCGGAATCCGTCCTGGCAGCAGTAACATCCGCGTGTAGCTGCTATCTTTTTCTCAACTGTGTACTGCAGATTTTTTATATATATTTTTTTTTTTTAAACTCCTGCTTTTCCCGTGTCATCGCCTAGCGATCACACGGAATCCACAACCTTTTCGCAATGTCAATTGCTAATGGGCTGCAGATCAGACTGCTTCCGATGGAGCATGCTGCGATTTCTATTCCTCCGCAAGCAGGGAAGCGGAGGAAGGTATTTCTCTGCCCCTCTGCACTATTTGCAATGAGCGAAGGTGGGATGGGGGCGGAGCCAATTCCCTGAAATGTAGCCCCGCCCCCTTTTATTGCAAATAGTGCAGAAGGGGTGGAGAGGGGGCTGGAGCTCAGAGCACTGCTCCCGGCTCTTCCAGCCTCCTCCCCCTGCAGAGAGAGACGCTGTATATCAGCCAGTGTGAATACCCGGCCAATATACAGTCGTCTGAATAAGCCCTAAAACATGCAATCAATTTCTCGTTAGGAATGTAATGATACCAAAACTTTTTTTTTTTTTCTTTTTTTCCGTTTTATTTTTGATGTCTTAAACCGGCCATCCTGTGATTTACTCAGATAACCCAATGCAGTACTTTTGTACTGCAGTCTATTATCTCTCTACAAGTCAGGACCGACCCAGGGGCCACTGCCTGGCTCCTGTTTCCATGGCAACCGAATGTCCCTCTGCGATTGCATGACTGAAGGCAGATGAATCCACAGAATGAGATCAACCTTGATCGCTACATGCAGGAGGTTAATAGTGGGGATCAGAGTTCTATTTTACTTCCCCTGCTGATGGTGCAGGCTCTGTTCCAGAGCCTGTGCCATTCATATGCTGTATGTACAGCGTTTTTGGTGAACCCCTCTCTTTCCATAGTGTACATGTACGTCATGGAGCAGGAAGGGGTTAAGGATGTCTTCAGTGTTACTATATATCCCCTGACTATATAATGCTTGGGCTACATGATGACTTTGGTCATAGAATTCCCAGTTGCTCCAAAGCCACCCGTGTGGCAGTAAAGTTGCACTAGTCTCCTATTGCCATGAATGAGATGTGACCCGCCATACCTAAGATGCAGACAGCTGCGCCTTTAGATTCAGAGGTTATAGAAGCGTAAAATGACATTTTGGTGATAGGATGAATTGTTCTGCCCAGATAAATCCTGATTATAGCGATGCTCATCATAAATGATTTGGTTCTAATCTTTCCAGAATGACCCAACTGCACATGACAAATTTTTGAAAATAAATCGAGCTTATGAGGTCTTAAAAGACGAAGATCTTCGGAAGAAGTACGATAAATATGGGGAAAAGGGTCTGGACGAAAACCAAGGAGGCCATTATGAGAGCTGGAGCTTCTATCGCTATGACTTTGGTATGTTTTTCTCTTTGTGATGTTTTTGATTTTTCACTCTTGAACTTTCTTCTGCTAATTGGACACAAACGTCCCTGATTGTTTCTGATTTAACACATACCAAAGTAGAAGACACGTCCGCCTTCTCTTGCCATGTTGAAAGAGTGGTCATGCTCCCTTACACAGCAGGATGTAGAGAAGTCTCCAAGGCTCATTCCAGCTTCTCTTGTTCTGGTCCAGTAAGCCGCCCATTGTCAGCCTGACTTCTCATATTGCTCATTACACAGTTAAAAATACTCCCAGATTTAGTGTAATGTTAACTGTAAGTCTTGCAAAGAATGAACTACTGTTATAGAATAAGTTTTATACTAGTTGTTTTTCTAACTGGAGAGCTTAAAAGGGTGTTCCAGCGCTGGGATATTTCTTTTCAGATTTTACCCATCCACTGGATGGGTGAAAACTGATCGATTAGTTGGCATGTGGCTGCTGGGACCCCACTGATCCTGAAAATGGGGGACCCATGTCCCTTCTATTTCACAGTTCAAGATACACTGTTCCATTTCTGTGGTGTGGTAGGGAATGGAGCCGCTGATCGTGCATGCGTAGCTGCTGTCCATTCCTCCCAATAGCGCAAGCATATAGCCGAGTGCTGTACTTGGCTTGGGTCTAAAATGAATGAAGTCACGCCACTCTGTTAATTTCAATGGGGCAGATAGAACTAGTAAAGCGCTGTGGTTGACAAGTCTGCTCCATTGAAATGAATGGAGCAGACAGGGATGGTTGAGCACAAAGCTCGGCTATCTGCCTGCAGCATTGAGTGGAATGGAGCCGCTGTTGTGCAAGTGCGACCAGTGGCTCCATTGCCCATTACACTACATAAACTGAAGAGTGTATCTTGAACTAGGGGGGCAGGGGCTGTATTTATTTATACCGCTATTAGTGTGGTGTCCCGAGCGCCGTGCTAACTGTGGTACAATGCTCAAATTGATTTTTATAGGGGTACTCAGACATATGCTCGAATGCGGTGATCTTAACACCGCAATTTTTCAAGAGCTGTTTATTCTATTTTTGCGTTTTTATTTATTTTTTTACGCACAACCTCACCCATTACAATGATGGGGTGCATTAAAAAGTGCTGTCAAACGCCATACCTTGTGTTCAAAAACGCTGCTCGAAATAGCTACATTTTCTGAATGCATGTCCAAGAGTGGCCTTAGGGTGTCTTCCTGTTTTTTTTGGGCTTTTGAACCACAATTAAGAAAAACACATGAAAAAAAACTGCATGTGGTATTCAAGGACCACATAAGTTATAAGAAACAACATACACTATTTAAAAACGCATGTGTTCTTGATGCGTTTTTTAATTGTGTCTAAAGTGTGCAATTATACAGTATATACAAGGAGATGAATAACTTATACCAGCGATATATAGATATATACATACGGACAGACGTGAGATAGATCGACCGATCCATACCCTGGGGCCCGGACCACGTCTCTAGGTGAGGAGCGCAGCAGAAGGCATGAAGATGTGGCCGCCGTACAGCAGGAGGCAGGAGCAGCAAGATGTCTTCATCAACACGCTCCGCTTCATCTCCGGCTGGTCTCGTGGCCCGTCCCCGTGATTGGTGCGATATGGCCCACTGTGCGGACAGCTGGTAATGCACTGAATGTGCAGTTGTATATGGCGGAAGGTGCCCTCTGAGCCTCCTAAACGCAGGGGCTGGTCTCATTGCAACCCTGACTGTACATCTATGGTAAAATTTTTGTTGCGTCCATAAAAACACTTGTTCTTACTCAATTTGAGTGTGTCTTCCGTATAGCAGACCTCATAGACCTGCTTTAAACTACATTGGTTAGCAAGTTTGCACAAACTGCCCATCTGGTGCTCAGTAAGAACAATTGCACCGCTAATAGATGTAAAAATAACAAAGCCCTACTTATAGTTTACCAGTTTTTGTTTTTTTTTTCTTTTCTTGATTTAAGGTATTTATGATGACGACCCTGAAATTTTCACTTTGGATAAAGGAGAATTTGGTAAGTAATCACACATTTTTTTCCTACTTTATGCCTTTCTTGGGCGGTCAC
Source organism: Eleutherodactylus coqui (assembly GCF_035609145.1). NCBI lineage: Eukaryota > Metazoa > Chordata > Amphibia > Anura > Eleutherodactylidae > Eleutherodactylus > Eleutherodactylus coqui. Next base: position 64,311,003 of record NC_089844.1, on the reverse strand, counting down.
AGGAAACACAATAAGGAACAATTTTAAAATGTTCTCATCTGTCAGAAAGTTATATGTGTGGTCCAGGAGTTGTGATCCCAGATTTCCTAACCTGCAATGATCATGTGAGCGGCTGCTTGCTCGGCATTTTCTGTAACTCCGATAAACTAAATGGAGAGTGCGATGTGTAATCGTGGCTCTCCATTCATTGCATTTAATGAAGTATGCAGCCGGTGGGAATCGGACAACCGGGGTCACCAGACTCTTGCGCAGTCACTATAACTTTACTGCCATCCTGTCTGGATGCTGCAGCCAGCTTCACCAGGTGAGAGAGGGTTTGGGTGACCCCCAGTTCTGGAGATAGGTGCAAGTCCCAAGGTAAGATTCTGTTCCCCTTGTGAATGGTAAAAAGCTCCAGATTTATTTTATGGCGAATGCCGGTATTTATTAAACAACATAACACATAATGCTACAAATTACACTGACTCAGCTCACTTGACTTTTTTTTACCAGTTTCGGGGCTAATGCCCACAGATGGATTTCTGCCGCAGTTTACGCAGTGGAAATCCACGGCGTTATCCTGCAGCTATTGGGTTCTATTGAACCTAATGGCTTAATGTTCACAATGCGGAATTACGCAATGTGAAAGAAACCACGGCATGTTCTAATTGCAGCGGGAAAATGCACGGCCGGCTGTCGTTGTAGTCAATAGAAGCCGTTCGTCATGCAATACTTCCCGTGAGTACAGCGGAAGTATCACATGATCATGCGTCACCGCTGGCCGCGTCATCGCTTGCTGCTGGCAATCCAGAGAGGTGAGTAGGGGGGGCCGTGTTGGACTCTGCTGCGATATTCTGCTGGCGGAGTCCGACATGGCCGTGGATATGATGCCTTAATTTTCTGTTGTTGCTGTACCCAAAGTTTTCATCCTAACTCCAGATAAAAGATTAGAATGAAACACAGGTTATGACGGCAGTATTGATCCTAACACTCTTTTATGATACATGTGTGCCATTTTTCTGTAGATGGAGCTACAAACTCGGGAGAAGTATGGTTCGTTAATTTCTACTCCCCTGGTTGCTCTCACTGTCATGATCTGGCACCAACGGTAAGTCAAATATTGAATCGTTGTACATCATTATTTTTGTTTGTTTGCTCTCCTAATTTATCGGTTTAAAGGGTTACTCCCACAATCACACGTTTCCTTTATTGTGAAAAATAAATAAGACCTGCAAATACTTGTACTAATCCAAAATGCACCCATCTTCTGTGAGAACCCTCCAAGTGTCCCATGTTGTGATGTCTTTACCTGCTTATTGGTCGCGTCCACTATTAGCTCTCCTTATCCAGGCCGAGCATGCGCAATAGCATCTGGTATTTTTGCATAGCGCATCTTTCTCTCCCCCTGTGCAATGAGTTGGCGCATGTACAGTTTCACTGGTCTCCCTACACAGGGCAAATATGTGCAGTGTAACAACATGCAGCGCTTGCCCCACCTGAGGAGATCCTGGCTGTCATTACACACTGATTGATTGGCTGTCATTAGACAGCTGAGCGTGCACGGAAAATACCGTTTGAACCACTTAGGAGAAAATTCAGAGTAAAATAATGTATTCTACGCATTACATGTGACCCTGCTAAAGGGAAAGAGAAGGTAGGAGCTGGGACAGGATGCTGGGCGCCTCTGGGAAATGTAGTTTCCTAGTCGCTAACAGTGGTCACGCGCGGTGCCTTGAAGTTCAAATATAAAAAAGGTCAACTGCAAGAACCGCGATTTGGGTATGTAAGCCAAACTAAAAAAATTACAACCCCTGGAACACACAAGGAGAAATGATTTACTGGCACTTAAAGCTAAAATTTGTTAAATCATTACAGGGTTAAAAATGCACTAAAGGCGATTTGAGTTCTGTGTGAAGTATATTTGTATGAAACTTTAAATTCCAAATCTCTAATAAAAAGTGAAATATTTTAGGAGGGTTTTTCAGCATATAATCTGATTGTTGCGGTAAAGTTAGATCACTCCTGGAGAGTCACTTTGTAACTTCTTACTGGCTTTATTTCATAGTGGAGAGAGTTTGCCAAGGAAATGGATGGACTCATCCGAATAGGGGCTGTCAACTGTAGAGATGAAAGGATGCTTTGCAGGAACCGTGGGATCAACAGTTATCCAAGTCTCTATATCTTTAAAGCTGGAATGGTGAGTCCGGAAATGGCCAATTTCATTTAGACTTAATTTTTGTGCTGGAATTTACAGAATTTGTGTAAAATGTTTTTGTTTTTTGGTTTTAATTTACAGAATCCAGTCAAGTATTTTGGGGACCGATCACATGGAAGTTTAGTAAATTTTGCAATGAAGTATGTTTCAAGTGCTGTAACAGAGTTATGGGCAGGTAAGGATGTAACCTGCTAGAGTAAATAAGGTATTAATCCTCTTCATTTATATAGCGCATGCATATTACGCAGCACTCTCTAGGACTTGACATTGGGTTCTGTCCCCATTGGGGTTCACAATCTATATTCACCTATCTATATGTTTTTGGATTAAACTATTCCCTAATGAGGGGGGGGGATCCTTGAAGGCAGCTAAGCGTTCTCACCCCCGTCCTCCGATTTGCAGGTGCAATGTGGTCCAGAAAGGACCTAACAAAGTTGTGTGCAGACAGCCGGGAGATTCGAAATCTCCAAGCTCCCAGCTACTGAAGGCAACTGGAAGGCAGGAGATGTCACTGGGGATAGTGGTGAGCGGTCCAGTGGATAATGGCGATTACGGAAAAGTTTTTTGGGAAAAAAAGGTACATTTTCAGCTCCTGTCATAGATCGGATCTATGAGGGCAGGTGAAAATACTCGCCTCCGTCCTCCGTGATGTCCCCCGGCGATCAGGACCTGCCGCGGCCTTCTGCGCGGGCACTGATGTGGCGCGCATGTGCAGAAGGCCAGAGGGCCCAGCAAATTTAAAATCTCCCTGCACCCGGCTGTCAAAGATAGCCGAGTGCAGGGAGATGTCACCGGGGACCGCTGTATGCACTTTCTGGTCACATAGACTCTTTTATCCATCGGATAACAGCGATCATATAAAGTAAAAAAAAAAGTTTAACAAAAAGTTAGTTTCATCTCTGCGCAGTACATTACGCAGCCGTACACTGTGCCATGGCCGGGTTCACAGCTGGGATCCGCTGCGTGTCTCCACAAGCAAATTCCACATACGGCCGTGTGAGCCAGACATTATTCAGATACCTGTCATACGTAATTTACAAGAAGCCCCGGGAACGCTCACTTTCCTGCAGTTCCAGGAGCAGCTTGTTGAGCGCCTTCTGTGTGAGACCGCCGCACCTTAGCAAGCTTACGAAGCCTCACAGAGCGCCACTTTTTACACTTCCTCCCTGCTGCTGAGGTCAAGAAATACCCCCCAAAAAGCATGGGAGGAGGGATACCCAGTTTTATTGCCCCATGTGCCCATTCCAGATGGACCTCCATAATCGCCCCTGTTTATCGGCATACCACACAGTTTACAGTATTACTTTTAGCTAAGATTTGGCTTGGTCATTAACGCGTAAACACGCTTGCTTGCTAAGGGGTTAAATTCCATAGCGGACTCCAACTTGTGCTCATTTGATCACTTGTACAGTATAATGCAATACTATAATACTGCATTACACTGTATTACAGGTTGCCTATTGACCACAATCGGCAAACAACCATGACAGCTATGGGGGCCTTCAGAAGGTCCCAGGCTGTTGTGACACCCAGACGGCAACCCAACGATCTTATGAAGGCGGTGGCCGTTCTGGAAATTTAAGTGCTGATATCTGAATTGATGGTGGTATTTAAAGGGTTAACAGCCATGATCTGAATGATCAAACTAACTTTTTTTGTATTTATACTTTGATTAGGTAATTTCAGAAGCTCTCTAGAAAATTCCTTTGCATCAGGAGTTGGCTGGCTAATTACATTCTGTGCGGACAGTGGAGGTAACCTAATCTCGTCATATAATATGCAGTAGTAATCGTGTTTCCAGTTTCACAGGTTCTAGCAGTTGATTTAAGTGCATGTGATGTATATGCAATGCTCCGTCACATTAGTGGAACTCAACGCTACGCTCCCATCCATGACACTAGAGAAGCCACTGTGCAGCGCCTGCAATAAGGTTAGCGATGTATACATGCCCTCGGGCTGTGCTTTACTGGTCAGGTATTGCAGGATTTCACTTTGTACCTTATTAAGAAGGAAACCATGCAGGTAAAACATTGAGAAGTCGCCCACTCCAAGTGATCACATAGCCGGAGAATTATGTCACAGCGTTCAGTCAGATTCCAGCTGCTCTTTCCTAGTGGAGGTCAGTAAATGAAACGCCCGATCTAATATAGGCCGCCTGCAGACGGCCGGGTCGGATCCGGCTGCGAGAATTCTCGCCGCGGGACCCCACCCGAGCACCTGCAGAGAGCAGCGCGGAACTCACCCGCTCCCGCAGCTCCGACTCTTTCATGTGCCGGCTGCCGGACAGCCGGCGCATGTGCAGAGCGGAGCCGGCGGCCGTGGAGTGACGTCTCTGCGGGCCCCGCGCAGAAATAGAGTATGCCGTGGTTTGTTTTCTGCGCGGGATAGAGAAGGAAGAAAGGCTACTCTTTCAGGTTTAGAAATATCTTCTATGTTAAAAAAGGCACAAAGGTTCATTATGTAAGTGCCATTAATTTCATGGTTTTTCAGTAGATCATGAATTTTCGGATCAAGTGAGGCGTTGCGCCACTTATGTGCTTATCTGGACTCCGTGTTGGTTGCTAATGTGATAATTGATTTGATGCTATACATATAGCAAGTCCAGGATGTTATTATCAGTCCAGTAAATACACAAGCCAATGTATTTCAACCTCCAGTTCATGCATGAAAAACCAACAGGAATCCACAGGGTTAATCTTCGGGTTCTCGGCTACATGTATCCAATCCTCTGGATTCAGGGAGAGCTGCAGGCCATGTAGAGGGCTTCTCTTAGAAAAGAGAGCCCCCAAAAAAGAAGAAATCTAAACAATGTACTCTGTTAGAAAAAACGTCTCTGTGCTTCACGATACTGTAGCAAGAGAGCACCTCTGTCCTAAAAACGAAAGTAGGTGTAGAAACAACACTTACTGGACAGGAGGGGGGATATGATAATCAGAAACCCCCCTCCTTGAAGTATCAACTCCACCGCCAGAACAGATATACTCCAGTACTTCAATATGAAAGCAACGTGTTTCGGTGCTCCAATCTTGGCACCTTTTTCAAGCCAACAGGTCAAGTTCATGCATGACACCTAGATTTCTTCAGAACTGTGTTTCATTTGCTGATTTTAATGTAAAGTTCACTGGAGTTAAGGCCCATTTACACACGATTATCACTCAAAATTCGGTCGAACAAATTGTAAGTAAGCGCACGGCCATCGCGCACTATTCATTCACTTGTTTATCAGAGAGTTTCAGCCTGCATAAAAATGGTTGTTAGTTGGTTCGCTTTTCAAGGTGATTTAAATGGCAGTTGTTCAGTCTTTCAAAGGACTTCAGCTAAACACAATGACTCGTGCTGCAGTAGGCAATGGCTTTTTTTCACACTAATTAAAAAGCTCCCTGGCCAGAGATTCCTCGCATAAACATACGCACACCTGAGCAAACTGAATGTACAGGGTTTACTTTAGCTAATGCGGGAAATGGTGAGGATTTCCAACGATTATCTTTAAGTGTTAATGTATGCAAAAAAGTTTTTGGTCGTTTGCTCGTTCAATCAAGCAACAATTGTTGCGTGTAAATGGGGCTTTACATGCCCCTAATTTACTGAGGAACACATGCCTCTTAATACATTTTGGTGCATTTTTTTTTCTTGTTTATGCACCAAAAAAGCTAATCTACACTAGCTATGAGCTGGCATAGACTTGTAAACATACAGGTCATGGTGTAAAATATATTATGTCTGTCAGGTCACTGGGGGCCATGCTCTCACTAAACCCCACCCACTTCTTGAAAAAGTTCTCGCTAAAATCCTACAGAGTGCAAAAGAACCAAATTAACTACTTTATGCCAGAAAACTGGCACGAGTACCTTGATAAATTGAGTATGCTTAAAGTATCCTGCAGTTTAAACAAGTCTCTTTACTTTATTCCAGACTGCCTGTCCACACAGACACGGTTAAAACTGGCCGGCATGCTTGTAAGTATTCTACAAACAAGAGAAAATGGTTTACTACTGCCTGAAGCAACATTTAAAGGGACCCTGTCATTGACTATTAGCACCATAACTTAGTTTAGGTGATGCCGAGTCCGGGGAGCCTCTTCTCATACTCGCCCAGTCACCTGTTCCTGCTGTGTACCCTAGCAAAGGTAGTAGACGTACGCCAGCAGGACTCCCTTTGGAAGGCTATGCACACGCTCCCATTCCTCTCTATGACAAGATTCTGTTGAAGGGGTTGTGCCAAGAACACAACCCTTGTTTATATGCCATATTTGGGCACATGGCTGTTATAGAGCGGGAACACTGACTCAGGAACTCCTCCAAGAGCTTGAAACAAGAGTCTTTGTAAGAATTGCTCCTATTCTGGCAGACTTTAAGCCGTTTCTGTTTGCCCCAGGTGCCACATACTGAAAGGGGTTATCTCCTCCCGAACCGCTCTCGCCTGTAGACCTGTTCCAAATTATTGCACCCACTACCTACATACCACTTAACTCTGCTTCTTGTATTCTAACTACCGTATTTTCCGGCGTAAAAGACGACCCCCCCCCCCCCCCCCCCAACTGTCACCTTATACACCAGAAATACAGCGGAGCAAAAAAAAAATCATTACTCACCTCCCCCGGCGTTCTGTGGCGCTGCTGCAGGATGTCGCTCCTTCCTGGTCCCTGGCAGAGCATTGCTTTCTGGACGTGGGGCTTGAAATCCTCGCCTCCAGAAAGCTAATACTGTGATTAGTTAACACACGCCGTCAGCCAATCACAGCCATTCAATGATGTCATTGAATGGCTGTGATTGGTTGACGGTGTGTGTTAGCCAGTCACAGTATTAGCTTTCTGGAGGCGGGGATTTCAAGTCCCGCATTCAGAAAGCAATGCTCTGCCGGGGACCAGAAAGGAGCGACAGCCTGGAGCAGCGCCGCAGAACGCCGGGGGAAGTGAGTAATGATTTTTTTTTTTTTTTTTTTTGTATTACCGGCGTATAAGACGACCCCCGACTTCAGAGCAGATTTTTGGGGGTTCAAAAGTCGTCTTATACGCCGGTATATACGGTACTTTCTTGCTGATGGACAAGGAAGTTTTATAAAAATATCAAGTAGTGCAAACTGGAGTCGTTGCAAATCTCAACTATTTGAGTTCTAGCTCTAATCTCTCAGAGGCTCATTGGGAACGTAATTGGGCATTCACTCGCAGCTTATTTTAGTGCAGATCCGCACCAAAATCCGTAGCATATTTTGCACTGCAGGTTTGGACACTGTTTGTCTTATGGATTCACAGTAGGTTTCGCACTTTTAATTGAAGAGGTGACTTCTTCTGCGGATCCGTGAAAAAATCCACCCCAGTGGAAATCTGCACCAATTCTGCTAGGTGTGACCTAACCCTAATGCAGGCAACTGGCAGTAATAAGCAACGATACTCCTCTTTTGTCCTGCACTGGTTTTCATAAACTTCACCCTGTATGCAGTTTTAGGGCAAGTGGATATAATAGAGAGAGACCCCCGAGATCGGGGCAGTTCAAACAGTTGAAATGTATGGTCTGCTGCAGCTTCCCTCGGTCACAACAGCTGATTGCTAGGGATTCCTGAACCCAGAACTGTGGCGATTGCCAGACCAGTTTCAATATAAAAAGGGATTGCCATGATGGGACAACCCCTTTAATGGATGATACAAATTTTTTACGTTGTCTTGAGTCCTGACTAGAGATGAGCGAGCATACTTGCTAAGGGCAATTACTCAAGCGAGTATTGCCCTTAGCGAGTACCTGCCCACTCGGAAGAAAAGATTCGGGTGCCGGCGCAGGTGAGCGGTGAGTTGCGGGAGTGAGCAGGGGGAAAGAGAGAGATCTCCCCTCCGTTCCCTCCCCCTCCCCCGCCGGCAGCCGAACTTGCCCTTAGCAAGTATGCTCGCTCATCTCTAGTCCTGACACATGTCCCAAATACATCAGTTTAGATAATGCATTTGGTCACCATTAATATGGTCACATCCACTTTTACTATAAAACATTGATTTATAAGTTGTTTCTATAAACCAGTCCACAAGTAGTCTGTCAGGTGGATCTTCAACCCTGCTGATAGCAATTGCCAGAACAGATCTGGACGGGACAAGAGGCCGCCAGGGCTTTTAAATGTGAACCCTTGTACCAGCTGCCTATTCGTTTTTACATGTAGAGGCCGCTATGCATTGGAATGCACTATAGCAAAAAATAACATTGACAAAAAAAGGAAAGTTTAATGAAAGGCAAACAAAATTTTAAAATATTGTTTATTTCGGGGATCACTTTTTCTTATTTTTTTGCTGTTTTTCCTTATGAATTAGGATGGATTAGTGAGTGTGGGATGGATGGATTGTACCACTCAAGCTGACCTCTGTGACAACCTGGAAATCACAACCAGCGCTACAGCTTACTTTCCACCTGGAGCGAATCTAGCAGACAAAGAGAAAAGTGGTGTCCTGGTAATTACTTTATTGTTTTTTTTTTATTTTTTTCTCAGAAATACTAATGTGTATTAACACTCTTTTTTTGGCTTATTTAGTTCTTTAGTTCATTAGACACTAAAGAAATCTACAAAGAAGTGATGGAACTTCTTCCAAACTTGGAAATGCTTTCTTCAGATTCTTTAAAGGTAAGCCGAGGTACCTTGCTAAGAAGTTGCTAGTTTATTACCACATTGTCACATTTAAAGGAAATGTCATATATTAGACCATGCCTCTACCACTCTGGTGCCCTCTATTCTGCACTCGCTGCAGGTTGAGCAATCGCATACCCATCTGAGCATGTTATCGCCCCAACAAATCACTGGCCTCATTGTTGCAATGCGGAGACCAGTGATTGGCTGTTGTGGTTTCATGCTTAAACAGGCACATGACCGCTTGATCCAGGAGTAAGCAGAGACTGGGGTCACCAGAGTGGTGAAGACCTGTCCTGGCAAGGTGGTAGTTGACTCAACGGGACATAAATATCCCTGTGGATGGCTCAGAAGTGAGCCCACACCATGCTGCAATGGGCGCTGGCTGTGACTTATTGCCGGCCTCCTTCTGCAACAGCAGGGTTCGATGCGAACACCGATCCCCACTCTTAACCCCTTACATGCTTCAATCAATGTACATCGTGGCACATAAAAGTTTCACAGAGGAAGTCCACTCCCTGCGTAACATCATCAGCCCTCCGCGATTAGGTTGCTACTGCAATCAGACACCATACACTGGTGTCCGGCCCAGCCATGGCTTGTGATGGCTATTGTGAGTGATAATGCAATGTAGTAAAAAGGTACTGCTATGTATTGACATAGCTTTTATGGTTGAAAAAATGTAAAAGGAAAAAAAAAAAAAATTATTTTATTTTTTTTTAAAACTCTGTACAACAAGGCCTCTTTCACACGGATGGCATCGATATTGCAGCTGTGTTCCTGCAACGTCTGTGCATTATCACTGTTTTTCTCTTGGCGGTATCGTGATTTAGTCGTGCTTTTTTGCCAGGATTTTCGAGGGGCTTGAAATATAAGCCCGAGCTGCATTAAAAAAAAAAAAAGGTGCCGTCCGCTGCACTTCTCCTCCAGAAGCTCTGGCATACTTGTTGGCGGTCTTCAGCCGCTGCTTCCTGGTCAGGGGGTTCACAAATTCCGGCTCCATGAAGGGCTTGCTCTGATTGGCTGAGCTATGGTGCTCGAGAACCAATCACCAACAATATTTGAATATCAGATGATAAATGAGAGCCAAGAATAATCGCTGGAAGCGAGACTAGGGGTCAGAAAAAGCTGCAATTTTAAACTACCCACACTAAATCCAACTAATAACCCTAATTCAGATATATGCACCTGTTAGCGGTATAAGAAAGATCTGACTGTAAATCAGGAGAAAGAATTCAACCAGAAGCCCTATAACCACCGATGTGAAGACGAGTGTGCGGAGCTGAAGGACGGAACGCAGAATATAGTTACACCAGAGAACTAGAAAACCCTGTAGGAAAGAGCAGAGAATATCTGTTTACTGGGGCAGTCTCTGCCATTGTAAACTACACTTATTTACCTTCACAATAATGCTAATGCAACTGCATATAAGAGTCTTGAAGAGATTATAAAAAGAAAATCCAGACCACGCATTCCGGATGGATAATAGCAGAAGAACTATGCCATCTCAGAACCGTACCACTAATTATTATGGAAAAACCTAAAAAGGTAATAATTTTGGTATCGCCGTAAGCATACCAACCCGCAGACAAATATTGATCATGTCCTTTATGCTGCATGATTAAAGCTATATGAAAAAAAAAAAATGGCAGGATTTTCTCTCCATTCTCTCCAAAATTTGGCCATGACAACTGAAAAATATAGTTATGGCTTTGGAAAAGTGGAGATAAAAATCCTGGAAAAAAATTGTTGTGTCCTAATGGCCAAAAGTGTCCTTAAGGGGTTAAATTATATAATATTGTAGGACATGCCGAACATCACTTACAACACTACTCCTCTTCCAGTATTCCGTGGTCCCTTTTAGTCAATAAGCCTATCTACTGGACCTCTTTTACCCATTCCTAAACTGTCAGCTCAAATCTGGGACTTGGCAAGAAAAGTGACAGGATATCTAGAACTGGCATCTGAAACCCCCCTATGGGATAGCATCAACACACCTATTTAGTGAAAACCTCTTTGTATCCTTTGAAGAAATCCAACAAGTGTATGATCTACCCCCATCAGACTTCCACAAGTTCCTTCAATGACAACATGCTATTTGTATTCAGTGCACGTTCTATCATTAGGCGTTCCCTTGTAACGCATTGCCCATTGTTTTCAAGGAGGGGGGAAATCTCTGTATATGAGCTAGGCGGCGGGTGGGGGGGATTGTCATTTACAGCTACACAAGACGAGTGTGGGGAAGGATTCTTCTCACACACTTTCTAATTTAGGCCGGCTGCACCCGACCAGATGGAGCCTGCGGCCGGTGACCCCGTGTATCTGTTTTCTCCTGTATCGCAGATAACCATGGGTGCTCACCGTCGGTCATGCGCCGCACAGTTACTTGTTTCTCCCACGCCGCCGCTAGGCGAAGACTTGGGTACCAGCAGCCTATCCACAGTGTCAATTGCGGATGGGCCGCGGGTCGGACGGCTTCCTTTGACTTCTGCCGAAAAATAGAACATGCTGTGATTTTTAAATCCCCCCCCTCGCAGGAATCTCTGTCGCTATCTGCTCATGTGAATGTTCTATTCTTTCAATGTGTGCGGAATACTGCAGATCTTCCAAGGATTGTGCCATTCAAATCCGGTCGTGTGCAGCCGGCCTTATGCCTTTATGACTGCGGTCACCACTGCTGTGTGTAATTCTATGACTATATGTCAGCCAGCTCCATACTGCTGGCGGCTGTCAGTGATCACTGATTCATTGTTACTGCTCACGCTGCTGCCCTGATGATTGCAGGCTGAGGGGGAAATGAGTTCTGACCAGTGAATTGGTTATCACTGACAGGAGCAGCAATTGCGTATATACAGATCGCTCTCCTCCTGTCATTAGTTACATAGTCCATTAGTCTGCTTGACTGATGGATTGTACAAGCACCCCAGTCCTCCCGCTATCACTATAATGGGGCACACCACAAGCCTGGAGAGTAAACTGTTGGAAATGTTTGTTAACATTCAATTACAAACCTTTACGTAAAAATACATGGATTTAGAGAGGAAAAAGAGCGGGGGTTAAATATCATCATGCTAGAAGGGACACCCAGGTGATGCAATCAAATTGTATCTTTTTTGTTTGTTTATTTTTTGTTGCAATTACTGCAAAATGTTGCAAAGCAAGTAATTGTGCAACAAACTGCGATCTGACCACATTGTGTAGACAGGCCCATGGAGGCAGGGGATATAGACGGGCCCATGGAGGCAGGGGATATAGACGGGCCCATGGAGGCAGGGGATATAGACGGGCCCATGGAGGCAGGGGATATAGACGGGCCCATGGAGGCAGGGGATATAGACGGGCCCATGGAGGCAGGGGATATAGACGGGCCCATGGAGGCAGGGGATATAGACGGGCCCATGGAGGCAGGGGATATAGACGGGCCCATGGAGGCAGGGGATAGAGGCGGGCCCATGGAGGCAGGGGATAGAGGCGGGCCCATGGAGGCAGGGGATAGAGGCGGGCCCATGGAGGCAGGGGATAGAGGCGGGCCCATGGAGGCAGGGGATAGAGGCGGGCCCATGGAGGCAGGGAATAGAGGCGGGCCCATGGAGGCAGGGGATAGAGGCGGGCCCATGGAGGCAGGGGATAGAGGCGGGCCCATGGAGGCAGGGGATAGAGGCGGGCCCATGGAGGCAGGGGATAGAGGCGGGCCCATGGAGGCAGGGGATAGAGGCGGGCCCATGGAGGCAGGGGATAGAGGCGGGCCCATGGAGGCAGGGGATAGAGGCGGGCCCATGGAGGCAGGGGATAGAGGCGGGCCCATGGAGGCAGGGGATAGAGGCGGGCCCATGGAGGCAGGGGATAGAGGCGGGCCCATGGAGGCAGGGGATAGAGGCGGGCCCATGGAGGCAGGGGATAGAGGCGGGCCCATGGAGGCAGGGGATAGAGGCGGGCCCATGGAGGCAGGGGATAGAGGCGGGCCCATGGAGGCAGGGGATAGAGGCGGGCCCATGGAGGCAGGGTATATATTGCTGGGAAGGCCAAAGCTTTTTGCAAGGGGAAAAAATGTGAGAACTAGGAGCTCTAAGTTTCCAGCTATCTTTGGCCATCGTGTATACTTCCGGTATTGACCTTTCAGAGGCGTGACTTGAAGGAACTTATAATATAATTTTTTTTATATCTCATTGTTTTCTTGCATACAGCGTTATGTCCTTTATGCTAGAACAAGAATCTTGATCTCTCAGTATTAGAGATGAGCGAACGTGCTCGTTCAGGACAATTACTCGATCGAGCATCGTTTTTTTTCGAGTAACTGCCTACTCAGGTGAAAAGATTCGGGGGGTGGGGAGGTAGCGGGGGGGAACAGGCGGGAGCTCTCCACTCACCCCCTGCGCCCTCGAATCTTTTCGCCCGATTAGGCAGTTACTCGAAACAACTGATGCTTGATCGCATAATTGCTCTATACGAGCACGTTCGCTCATCTCTACTCAGAATATTTCTTGCGCATATTGCCATCTCCCTGGCAGACGCATATTGCAGAAACACACTGACGGGATTGAAACTTGAACAAAAGACACATTAATATGGATTGAGATTTTAAAGAAAATCTGTGTTTCCCGCAGCAACCAATCACAGCGCAGCTTTTATTTAAACTTAGCAGTATGAGAAATATTTCAACTTTTTATGTTTCTATATACAGCAAAACACAGATTTAGATTTTTTTAAAAAGTACAAATTCCACACGGACGAAGTCGCGGGCAGCAAGCTGGTCTTCTATATATTGTTCAATAGACGAAACCATGAGATGGGAATTTTTTCCCTTTTTTTTTTAAGGACAGGCTAACCCATCATCGATGGCTGATATTCTTCACTCATGGATACGACCAACAGTTTGATCTCCCAGATTTCAAGAAGCTCAATGTTTTACTGCGTGGTGAACATGTGCAGGTAAATATTCTCTCACGTAAGTTGATTATGGCTTTAAACTCTCTTTGTACACTTTGTATATGATAGTTTTTATGCTATTATTGGTGTGTGTATTCACTACAGTCATCTGATGCTTCCAGAAGTCGTTTGTCAGTGTTCGGCCCCATTCAGATGGAGTATCTGGTCTGTATTTTGCATCGGTATTGGGGGATACAAATCTTTCCATGATACTTCTTCTCTGTAGGTTCCACTCCTGGTTTTGGCTTTCGAATAGGGATGCAAACTACTGACCAGGTACTGCTGTCTGAATGGGGTGTAATGCTCAGTATGGTTATTAATCTAGACCTCCACTTATCAAGGCTCATTAGATCTTATGTATGGCATTGATTATTTGGCCATTTTTTTTGTATAGTAGTTTTATAATCCTTCTTGCTGTTTTGGCATACACTCTTCATGCACTGCCTTCCTGGTAAGGCGCAGAAGCTCTGTAGAGCATAGGGGAAGAACCGTGCAGCATTGTGACCCTTGATGAGACAAGTGGCCTTCATATTGAACCCCATCTGACAATTCTTCTGGAAAGAATAAATAGCTATAACATAAAAGACACTGGTCCTGTTTCTGCTCGTGCTTTCCATCATTAATGCTAGAAAAAAATAGCTGGACCATAGTATCTTTTCCCGGTAAGATGGCACACCACAAGGTTTTGTCCGCCGCCGCTGGTGTTTAACAGATCTAGCATGCCGTTATTTTCATTTGTTCCATGACAGAACAGAATAGTGTACATCTTACAGAAATCTAAAGGGGGGCCATAGATTGTGATTCACAACTAGACCTCAGTTTTGAAATGACTTTAACCCATTTTTTCTGTCTCTTGTAAGGTTGGACGTTTTGATTGCCAGTCGAGTCCATCAACCTGCAGTTCCCTGTACATTCACAAGCCTTGTGTGGCCGCATTTAAAGGGAAGGGCGTCAAGGACTTTGAAATCCATCATGGTAAGAGAGGGTGGCAAAGGAATCAAATTTAGCTTTTGAGCATGAATGAGTTATTATCAGGATTGTAAGTGATATATCTTCAGTAATCAGTGAAAATATATGTGCATCTAAAGATCAAGGTAGAAAAAGCCTGATACCATGTTTCCCTGAAAATTAGACCTATCCTGAAAATAAGCCTTAGCCTAATTTTTCGAGATTTTTGAGGAGGCTTGAAATATAGGCCCTGCCCTGAATATAAGCCCTAGTTACACTACATTTAAACAAAAAAAAAGAAATACTTACCTACGGCCAGGTCCCTCCCTCTGTCTCCAAAGCTCTGGCGCAGTCCCGCACTCCTTGACAGCTCATCCAACATAACTTACTGGTTCCGGGATTCATAAATCCCGCCTCCAGGAAGCGATGGCTGTGATTGGTTCATCAAACGCTGCATCGATTGGCTGAGCAGTGGTTAAGGAAACAATCACAGCCATCGCTTCCTGGAGGTGGGATTTATGAATCTCGTAACCAGGAAGTGATGATGTATGAGCGGCTAAGGAGTGCGGGACTGCGCCGGAGCTCTGAAGAGCAGCGGGAGAGATCTGGACGAGCGTGTGCTAGGTAAGTATAATAAGACATCCCCAGAAAATAAAACCTAGTGCATCTTTTGGGGCAAAAATTAATATAAGACAGAGTTTTATTTTCGGGGAAACATGGTAGTAGTGTTACAGGATTATTCTTGTTTAAGCTGTGTTCACAACTGCCTCATGATTACTGCCATGAAGAGGAACCACGATGCAGCGCTGATCCGTCACGCAACGGAAACCACTAATCTCCAATGTACCCATTGCCTTACGATGGAGTGCATCTTATTCTGCTGAGTGTCTGTTTTTCTGCATGCTGTGTGGTGTGTTTTTTTTTTTGTTTGTTTTTTTTTTCTTCTTTTCCCATCGATGGAATCGGCGTCTGGAGTCCATAATGCAGATGTGAACATGGCCTTGATTATATGCTTCATGAAATGTGCCAGTTTCAGACAAAGTACAAATGAATGAAATCTTTTTTCTTTGTTTTCCCCTTTTCCCGTGTATTAATGATCATTGAACAATAATTAGAAAAGGGTCTGCCTATTTTTCTATAATAGTGCCACACTTGTCACTGGCTGTGTCTGGTATTGCAGCTCAGCCGCATTCATTAGACTGGACCTCAATAGGGAGGAGTGTTAGATAAGGGTAGAAATTTTCTAGCACTGTATAATAAAGAGAAATCCCTTTGGCGCACATTTATGAAGCCGTGCAAACGTCTTGACACATTTGTCAATCTACTGGATTTCCTGTGGGCAAAAAAAGTCAAATGTGAACCAGCTATGACCTGGCATAGAGTTGCTCTACAATGTATGCCAGTCCTTGGTGTAAACTATAATAAATTTGTTGGGCTGTGGGTGGCCCCACCCCTCCCACCAATCTCCACCCATGGTTTAGAAAAGCGATGAAAGACAGAAAACAGCGAAAACATTGCAAACAATTGTGCAAGTATGGCTCACACTAAAATTTGTGACTTTTTTTTTTTTTTATTCCGGAAATTTTGCACACATACCTTATTAAATTACCCCTTTGTCTGTAGTAGCATAACAGCAAGTACTGCACGCTTTCAAAGACTCCTAGTTATGTTGGAAACATTGGGGTCTGTTTTAGATGTCTGCTTTAGATGACAGCCGGGCGATATACGCTGTGATCTGATGCATTGGATTCCAATGCATCAGATCACATGGGTGTATTCCCATGACGTAAAAGCACCCAGCCAGGTCAATATAGCGCCGGGCGTTTTTATGTCTGGCCCAAAAGATAGTCCTGGAACTATCTTTTGGGCCGGAATACGTCGGCCACTGTATGGGCTCCTTTGGGAGCCCATGACAGCCGCCGGAGGTGGGAGGGAGTTTAGCAGTGTGCCTGCTCTCCTCCCTCCTCGCAGGCTCACATCTGCTCTCCTCCCCGCTGGCTCTTTGTAATGAGAGGGGAAGGGTGGGGGCAGGCGCCGCCCCCTCCCCGCCCCTTGTCTGCAGCCAGCAATGGGAGGAGGTGGGGCGGAGCTAACTTTCCCCATCCCACCCCCTGCTATTGCAAAGAAAGAGCAGGGAAGAGAGCAGAGGTGAGCCTGCAAGGGTGAGGGAGGGGAAAGGGGCGACGGCATGGTGACCTCGGTGTATATGCGCCGAGCCCCATGCCGTGCGAATGGGCGCACAAACGGTAGATTTGTGTGCCCGTTCACAAGCTTCTACGCCCCAAATGGCAGCTTATATCGGCCGGCCCTGAAAACGCCGGCCAATATACGCTTGTGGGAAAGAAGCGTAAGGTGGAGGGAGATGATAAAACACACTGGGAAGTTACCATAAGGCCCGTTTTTTCCCAATGAATTTCCGCTGTGGCACGCTATACATAGATTTTCATTAGTTTAATGCAATCCTATGCTCACTTCTCCGATTTGACCGCGCGTAAATGCGTGTGGTAAACAAATCGCGGCATGTTCTATTTCTGTGCGGGCCTGCGCCGTTGTGCGACAGACAGCATATCACACAGTGGAGGAGAAGATGCCGGAGGGGTGAGTATGAGGTCAATGCCAGGGCACGGTCGTGGGCATGAGGCCTAAGGAATCTTTAGTACAGCCCTCACATGGACACATTTTAGCATCCGTATTGCAGTTGCAATTCCCAAACCTCCCCGGAGTCTGCTGAATTGAGCATACATCCTGTGGGGATCTAAGTCTGGTTTAGTAGAATTGCATACTACATTACTACATCCCAAGTAAATAAACTATTCTTTGCTTAATTATAATCTTGTTTATTTTTTATTTGATTGTCTTATTCAGTAGACCATTGTGGGATTGTGAAGTTATTTACACGCTTTTTTAAAAATATTTTTCAAGGAAAAACAAATGTTTATGAGTTGGTGACCTTTGCAAAAGACAGTGTCAATTCTCATGTAATTACACTGGGGCCTAAGAATTTCCCTGGAAATGAGAGAGAACCGTGGCTGGTGGACTTCTTTGCTCCTGTGAGTAGATGTTCTGTTGCAAAGCCTTTCCTATAGCATCAGAGAGTCTGTTCCACATGGACATGTTAGAATTCTGGGTATATCTTAAAAATAATTAAAGGGAACCTGTCATGTATCTTTATGGTGTCCTCGCTTATGGGGTAATGTGCTTTAGTTTTAAGAACTTGCAGCATGTTTCTGCAGCTCCCAGCAAGAGATGAGTCCAGTTTATTCATGAGGACCCAATATCTCTTTCCATCCATCCTCTTTGGCAGTTTTATCATTATGGAGGGTAATGGCTGCAAGGCGGTCAGTCAGAGTGGCTGGGCTCATGGCTGGGCGCTGCAGGAACATATACAGAAGTATGCTGTACCTTCTTAAAAACTACTGCACATTACCCTATAAATGCCGAACCGCTGGAATCAGCATGTCTGTCACTACTGCGCTCAGTGAGGACAGCATAAAGTACATAACAGATTCTATTTAACCCTTTCCAATCCACTGTCTAACGTCTTCCTACATTCTGATTGAACCTTGTACAGCTCCAATGTCAGAAGATGTCCGATGTAGTCTTAGTCTATTGCCAGCCACTCTGCTGTCGGAGCCTCTGTGGCGCGCACACACTGGCTTTAGCCAGCAGATGGCACCGTTGTATAACAGCAAAAAGAGAAGGCCTTTTAGGAAACCCTGAATCCAAAATTGGATTGCAAAGGGTTAAATGGCATATTAACGGTTTATTGGCAGATGATTATTATTATTTTTTCCATCCGAGAAACCAAAGTTGGATTTTTTTTCTATTACACAATGTACTCTATTTAGAAAGGATCGGTCTGTTCTCACACGCCTGTATTAGGAAATACTTGTATTTTCCATGAAATACCATGGGTAAATCTTCATTTTGCAGTTTCTCGGTCATTGCTCCTAGAAGTGTTTGAATAAATTGACAACTGGGTGTTACTATTCTTAGTGCGGCATGTCCCTGCTGTCTGACACTACATGCTCTGATTGGACAGGTTTATATGTAGAGAGATGCCCAATTGACAAAAGAAAATAACAACACCCTGTTGTCAATTTATTGATCCTTTTTCCAGGAGGAGTAACAGGGGAATATCGCACTACAGAGCTCCAACATTGTAATTTCATGAGCACTACAAGTTCTTCCTTGTTGGGAGAGATGACCGCACTGTAAAGTTATGTCACTTTATTAACTTCTATCTCTTTAATGTGAAGTGGTGCCCTCCATGTAAAGCCTTGCTGCCAGAATTGAGGAAAGCATCAAAGCGGGCGTTTGGACAAGTACGGTTTGGCACTCTGGATTGCACAATTCACGAAGGGCTCTGCAATATGGTGAGTCATTGAGTCCGTGGTGTAAGTGCGCTGATGCTAGATCATCCACTATGTAAAGCACTTTGTGCTCAGCCTGTTATAAAGGCTTCATATTGTCGTTGGCTGCTCACATCCCCATCGGCTGAATTCTGGATTTCTTTCCCTTTTCCCTTACAGCATAATATAAGGGCTTACCCAACAACCGTGGTTTTCAATCAGTCTAATATTCATGAGTACGAGGGGCATCACAGCGCAGAGCAGATCTTGGAGTTCATTGAGGTACTGTATATTTTATGTTACGGCTGTTGTGAGATTAAACACTTGTCAACTCTCAACGTGTATGTGAGTGGGTTGATAGATCTTTTAGTCTTTAGGGCTCATTCAGATGAGCGCTGTTTGCAGAACGCACTTTTTATACAATCCAATAGGTTCCTATAGAAGCGTTCACATGAGAGAATGCTAGGCACGCTGAATCAGCGCACCTAACGAAAGATAGGAGATGCGAGAACAAACTCATATGTCCTCGCCGAGGTGCGCACAAAGATGGGACATGTCCTATCTATACTGCGTGCTTTCCGTTGGCTTCTATGGGAGCCTTGAAAGCACGCAGCAGAGAACCTCAGATCGTGTGAAGACTACAAAATCACGAGTCTTTGTAGTGATGCAACATTGCTACAAAATGCACGTATGTGAAGCCCATGGTTTCCAGTGGGTTCTTTCAGGCTACAAAACATCTCTCGTGTGAAAGAACCCGTTGGAAGCCCTGAGCTTCACATACATGCATTTTGTAGCAATGCTGTATCGCTACAAATCTCATGAAACTCCTTTTACCTATTCCAATGTACAAGTTGAACAGATCCCATCTAACTCTCCAGTATCCAAACAATACTTAAAGTTCAGTTATGTAGTTCTGATGCTCTAATTTGCATATGGTGTATTTATTCTGCCTGCGGGTTAGAAGCACATGGGATACATGTGTACAAAGCTGTGAAAACATCCTATTCATAGGACAGTCTTTTTGGATGACGCCATATGTAAACTGCTAATTTATCAATATTAATGGGGAGCATGGTGGATCAGTGGTTAGAATTGTTGTCTTGCAGCGCTGGGGCCCCGGGTTCAAATCCCACCAAGGGAAACCTCTGCATGCATTTTATATCTTCTCCCCATGTTTGTGGTTTTCCTCTGGGTGCTCCAGTTTCCCCCCACTCCAAAAACATGCTAATAGGGAACATAGACTATGAAGCCAGTGGGAACATCAGGTGAAGTACAGCGTTGCGGAATAAGTATGCACTATATACATGATCGGTCAGATGTTTTAGAACGCCTCAATTTTTCCAGTTTTTTCATTGATATTTACTCAGTTTAATGTCTCAATTGTACTTTGAAATGAACACCTAAAAGAAGTAAACAAGTTAAGATGACTAAAAATAATGGATTAACTTTGTTTCACCAAAATTAATCCAGACTCTTAAAAGTAGCCATTTCTATTCCTTGTGTGGTTCTGTAGCTCATCAACGGACTTCATTATTTAATGCAATAAAAAACCCAAAAACTCTATCCCTCTCTCACTGAGGCCATAAGGACACTATTTTTGCTTCCATTGGTTGAATGGCAGCCCATATACACATAGGACATATTTGTTGGGAGCTTTCCCAATAGATCCAGCAAGCACATATTGCAAAATGCAGTGTGAATCAACCCGTACTAATTACATAAACTAATGACCTCTGTACAACATGCTGAAACCTCTCTGCTTTGTGCCCTGCCAAAATTGAGTATATTCTCCACATCTTTTTGTTACATTTCATAAATTGAAACCCTTCTCTCTTCATGTAGGACCTTCGCAATCCCTCTGTGGTCACCCTCACACCTACAACTTTCAGGGAACTGGTAAAAGGACGGGGCCATGATGAGATCTGGATGGTGGATTATTACGCTCCCTGGTGTGGACCTTGCCAGGCCCTGATGCCCGAGTGGAAACGCATGGCACGGGTACACAGTTGTGTCCTATTAGTGCATTGTAGTATATTGATAGTAATACATATTATAAGAGAGTGGATAATGCTGTTCTATGCAGGGATGACTCTCCGCTACGATGTAAGAAAGTGTTTATTCACTGTTCGTTCCTCAGCATGTTCACACCCCTAAATCAGCCTTAGGCCGCTCTCACACTCACAGCTTATTACCGCGAGTGTGAACCACGACACAACGCCGCCATTGATTTCGGTGGGGCCTCGCAGACCAGCGCTTGAATGTTTCTAATGCTGCAATTGTTGAACACTATTCTGTTTTAACGCACCTCATCACCCATCACAATGATGTGGTGCATAACAAAAAAGCTACTTGGAACACATGTCACAGTGTATGACAAAAATGCGTTAAAATGCTGCGATTTCGAATGTCGCTATCTAAACGCATGTGTCTGAGTGGCCTTAGACTGTATTCACACAGGTAAGTGCGATTTTGGTCAGTGAAAAACTGATGGTGTTCCATATAATTTTCATGCTATTTTCTTGCCTCTCATGTTTTTAATCACGTTTTTCTCTGCTCTGCACTTCCTGGTTCTTTTCATCATGTAGTCCCTATAATAATAACCTGCTTTAAAATGCATCACACTTGCATGCAAATTGCATTATACGCGATTGCAATGCATTTTTTTAACACTTTAATCAAAAATAATGGGCGATTGTTACATAGTAACATAATATGTTAGGGTGAATGAAGACAATGTCCATCTAGTTCAGCCTGTTTCCACCCACTTCATGTTGATCCAGAGGTAGGCAAAAAAAAACAAAAAACAGCAAGCCAATTAGCCCATTCGGGGGAAAAATTCCTTCCTGACTCCATAATGGCAGTCAGAATAATACCTGGATGAACCTTTGATCGTTCCTACCTGAATGTAACACCCAGATCAACAACCTGCTGGTCACCTAATGTCTATATCCTGTAATATCTTTCCGCTCTAGATAGACGTCTAGTCCCCTCTTAAACTCCTTTATGGATTTTGCCATCACCACATCCTCAGGCAGAGAGTTAGTCTCACTGCTCTTACAGTAAAGAACCCTTTTCTGTGTTGGTGATGAAACCTGCTTTCCTCTAAACGTAGCAGATGCCCTCTCGTTACCGTCGTAGTCCTGGGTATAAACAGATCATGGGAGAGATCCTTGTATTGTCCCCTCATGTATTTATACATAGTTATTTGGTCGCCCCTTAGCCGTCTTTTCTCCAGGGTAAATAATCCCAATTTTGTTGACCTCTCTGGGTATTCTAGTCCTCTAGTCTAGTCTTGAAGGAGATGCACATAAAAATAGGAATGCAGTGCTTTTGCTAACTCAGACTTTCAGTCCGAGAGAAAAATCGCTCTTGTGAATTAATCCATCCAAACGAGCGGGTTCTTTTCCGATGTGAGTTTTGTCCATTTCGGAATCAGACAGACCTTACACGGGAAAAGACCCAATTCAAATTCACATGAGCAATTTTTATCTCAGGCTGAGTTCAAAAAAACAAAGTCACTGCATGTCCTATTTTTGTGCGACGATTCTTCAAAAATCACCCATTTTCTATAGGAGCATTAAAAAGAAAAACAACCCTGAATCGCATGCCATGCCATTTTCATGCGAGTGTGAATTTTTAATGCTAGTTGCTATGGGGAGCGCATGACAAAAAACCCAAGAAGTGCAAAGTAGAGAAAATCACATGAAAATTAAGTAAAATCGCACTTAACCATGAAATGTCAGAAACCATCATACACTGAGGTGGAGAGAGCATTCGGGCAGTGCCCTGGATGACCTACTTTGGCCCTAGACCTAAAAGACCTGTGTCCCTTTTTAGAAATTGCTCTATTAGAATTGTGAATTACTGTCCTCTTGACCACATTAGTAATCGTGTTGGCTTATTACTGTACTATTTTACTGCAATGTCTTTCCTTTTTCAGAATTTGAACGGATTGATCAACGTTGGAAGTGTTGACTGTCAGAAATACAGTTCACTCTGCAACCAGGAATATGTGCAAGCGTATCCAGAAATCAGACTTTACCCAGCAAACTTTAAGAATCCTAACTCTTACCAGTGAGTATACCGGGCATATTCTCTATATGTAATGTAAAGAATGCGCTTCAAAGGGGAAATGGCCCATATAATCAGTCCCTACTCCCTTCTCTTTTAGAACCTACAACGGATGGCAGAGAGATTCCTATGCACTCAAAAGCTGGGGACTTTCGTGAGTACTTATTTATTAGCAATGGACTTTTACATATGTAACTTCCAAACCAAAAGACAGCAGCAATAAGTTGGCTCATATGATAAGAGGAAAATAAATATATAATATATATATATATGCGTGTGTGTGTATATATGTATGTATATATATGTATGTATATATGTGTGTATGTATGTATGTATGTATGTATATATATATATATATATATATATATATATATATTCTCTATCTCTGCTGACCATACTGAACGAAAGAGGTCAACAGCTTTGCATACTTTCCAGCAGTCTGAGTTAAAACTGCATTCCATTAATTCCGTTAATGGAACTCATCCTGCAATACCAACCCTGGCCACTGCATGATGTACAGAGCTGTCTGAGGTCTTGGGGTGGATATCTGTCGATCTGCTGTTGATGACCAATCCCTAGATTCCCATTTAGACACAACAATAATCACTCAAAAGATGCCGCTCAAGCGACTTTTGAGCGATCATCTTTGTGTCATTTACAGCGAAAGATGAGCGATCACCTTGTGCTGCCAGCGGAGGATGCAGAAGACAAGTGGCTTGTCTTCTGCATCCAGATGTTTTCTGCATGGAGAACCTGGCTGTTATACAGCCGAGCGCTCCATGCGGGGTATGGAGAACCTAGCTGGACAGCTCTGTTCTTCATACCCTGCCTGTCATCAGGGAGCAGGATACAGCTGAAACAATATTATCAGCTGTATCCTGCTGTGAATCCCTGATAAGGCTCATCGTCAGCAGGCTGAAAAACAACGATGAGCGACGGCTTAACGAAAACTGCAGGATGTCAGTGCAGTTACACACCGATTATCGCTCAAAAGACAGCTATTGAGCGAATTTTGAGCGATAATTGTTGTCTAAATGGGCCTTAGCGTAGGTTATTAATAGCTGGAAGAACATGTGGGGCAGTTGTAACATCTCCTTCGCCTCCCCTTCCAAAGGCCAGCAGATGGGAGCTCCCATGTCTCCATTAACTCGGTGTCCTATTTCGAAGATCCTTTTAAAACCAAACCACTCCCATTAAAATGACCTGCAAAAGTAAATGTTGAGGTCTGATTGGTTGCTGTAAGCAGCACCGTCCGTTTTTCTGTAAAATTGTTGAGATCCACATGTTATAGGAAGGATTTTAATCAATCTCATGCTTTTCTCTGTGTCTAAACAGATTCTTGCCAAAAATGGCCACAGAACTTACACCTGAAAACTTCAATGAAAAAGTTTTAAAGAGCCAGGATCACTGGGTTTTGGATTTCTACGCTCCGTGGTGTGGTCCCTGTAAACAATTTGCTCCTGAATTTGAGTTTGTGGCCAGGGTAGGTGGTCAGTGACTTTAGATGTATTGCTCATGAATGTATAGTGGCATGGAATAAAAAGTTAATATCCCCAGCGACCTACTGTGCAGCTAACATTAGAAGGGGGCTGTGTTGTAGTATACCTGCAAGGAAGGTGGATGAGAACATCGGTGTGCAGGAGAAAAGCAAACGGGACCCCAGAAGGTTCATTCTCAAACGCTACGTTATAGCATATCCTTGTAATACTTTACAAAATCCAAATATATCTGCACTTTAAATGTGTCAAAACCTTTTGAAGAATCACACGTTGGGTTCACTTCATGAATCTACTTGGAGACTTGGCTCTTGTCTTCTCTTCTGTATCTCCTCTTCATCACTCAGACATGTGCTGTATCTGTAAAGTGGGTGTGCGGTTTATTAGCAGCGATTCCTTCTCTGGCGAGTCATATGCTGTACCAATCTGCCATAGGCTCCCATGTTGCCACTCTCGCATTTCACGAAAGACTCGCGCAGATTGTGGCATGTTCTATCTTGGAGTCTGTTACACACGCATACACGTCTGGTAAGATAGTACATTGCGATCGGTGGCACGCAGCAAGTACGGTCGTATGAAGCCGGCCTAACCTGTAGATTTCAAAGCCATTAAAATAAAACATCAGTGCCGCAGATTTGATACAGAACCTGCAACATTAATCCGCTATGCGAACAAGGACTTGTATTGCATCCCTGAATACAATGTCCTTTTCAGGCTTTGTCTGACTGTACTACCATCCTCCTTCTTGTATGACATAACAGGACAACTACTCGCTTTATCGGACCTCTTCTAAATAATGTCTTTATGGATTACTTTACAGCTTCTAACAGGAAAAGTAAAAGCTGGAAAAGTGGACTGCCAAGCTTATGGGCACATTTGCCAGTCAGCAGGCATCAGAGCGTACCCTACCGTGAAATTCTATCCTTACGTGGGATCTAAAAAGGTATTTGTTGCATCTTCTTATACAACTCCTGTTGTATTTCCGCTTCCGTCTATACAACACTTACTGGAGACTTCCTGTGATGTGATGGGTGACTTCTTCTTTCGTTACCCCTGTCGTCTTCCTGAATCGATTCAACTCTTACTTTATTGGATTTTTATGTAAACTCCTGTCATAGCTGTTGTAAATTTGCAATTGGACAAGGAAATATGTTGATCCAGAGATTTGTCTCTTGTACAGAAAAATGTGGAAGGTGAACATGTGGATTCAAGAGATGCCAAAGATATAGTGAACACAGTAACGGCAAGACTAGGGGTCCTACAAAAGCAAAATAAGGCATCTCGGAAGGTAAATGGATTATTTTTGTTCAATTACTGTATTCGCAGCTTTAACCCTAAAGGCCCATTTACACGCTTATTGCTCAAAATTCGTTCAAACTACCACAAATGATCGTTGCGTGTAAATGCTGCCACTGTGTACTTTCCATCTGAACAATGGTTTTAAGGTGAACTTAAAATCCATCCTTCAGCCACAGAGAGAGAAAGTATCTCTCAACAGACCACATGCTGTGTTCTCAGCCGGAGTCGGGAGATTACATTGTATTCTGCTGACAGCCCCAACAAGAACAATGCAGCTGTGTGCAGAGCCCAGCCCACATGCTGGTCTCTGCAAATAGCTTCTGGAGGCTCATTTATGCGCAAATGAAGATGATAAAGTGTTAATGGACATTAGTGTCCACTAACACTTTTTATGCAAAGCGATCACAAACTTTCAGTCGTTTGAAATCTTTGCATGTAAATGGGCCTTAACTCTTATAGACATGCACAGAGTAAGTTAGATTTAGAACATATATTTATCTCAGACTTATGTAAGTGTATGTATAAAACCTTATTTAAAGGATATTGTCACATAGTATATTTATTACATAATCTCTGAGACTATGGAAAGCACGAACTCGGGACAGATATGCCCAATTGTCCCATATATATTCTACTCTGAAACACTGCAGCGTTTCAGAAGAAAATATACTTCTAGAGTTAACTTGGATCTGATCTCAGAGCTCCTAAGTCCATGAAGTGGGCCGTGTCAAGCTCTCCCCACCCACAGCATAAAGAGTGACAGCTCCTCTCTGCTTGTGTATAGGGAGAGCGCGGTCAGTCATAACGACGTGGAGGGGATAGGCTGACATGGCCGCCTCTTTCACTTGGAGGGCCATTTTAGATGAGCTCCCAGTTAAACTTCTATCAAACTTCTAGTATGTTTTTTTTTTTTTCTGTGGCCACTTTTATAAGCATCTGCAATAATGTACACAGATGAATTTTCTCATTTCAAGCAACTGCGCACTGGAGAAACCCAGAAGAATATGTGGGAGACTTGCATCGGTCAACTTTTAAATGATGACCATTGATATTACTGAGTTTTGTTTCTACTAAGTTTAGTAAACCGTATATTTGTGTTTTAGGATATAGTGTGATTCTTCCCAGCAAGAGAAACCAAGTAATCTTGTAAATATAATACCTTTCAATGCCTAACAAAAATACATGATGTTATAGTGAGCTTTCAAACCTCTTGGGGTTCTTCCTCAGACTTAATCCCATTTCGAAGTAGGTCCGAAAGCTCGCTGTAACATCATGTATTTTTGTTGCCCATTTAAAGGTATCATATCTACAAGATTACTTGGTTTCTCTTGCTGAGAACAATCCCATTTTGCTCTACTGGCTAACACGGTACCAAACTTGTTTCTTTTTAGGATGAGTTGTGATAGAGAAGATGAATATTGAAGTTCACTGATTTTTGTCTTCAGTGAGTACTGATTTGGACTAGGTAAAACGTACATTGGATCTACAGTTTGAAGGACTGTGCCTGATGACTACACAGAACTGACATCTACTCTGAAGAAGCTGTTGCCTTTTCGTCCAACAATAATTTGGAGGTGGATCTTTCTTATGTCTGGTGTTTATTTCAGAACTTTAAAGGGTATTACAGTTCCAGCAAGTTATCCCGTATTGTCGGTATAGGGGATAGCTTGAAGTCCGAACGCTGACACTCCTACTGATCACAAGAACAGGGGTCTGGTCAGTCCCCAAATTAAGGAAGCTCAGGTCGGGCACGCTTACTACACTACATTCATTTTAACAAGCGTGATGAAGGTTCCCGAGTCAAGCACTCCATTCACATGACCAGCAGTCACTGATAACCTAGTTACCTCCTATATTGTGGATAAGGGGGTAACTTGTTGGAACCGGAATACCCCTTTTAAACTTGTTTAGTTGACTGAAAGTGTCCTAAAAAAGAAATGGAAAGTCCTTGCCACTTGTGATCAGCACAATCACCTGTGCAACAACCAATTGAACCTTATAAGTCAGACATATCTTAAAATGGTTTATGATATAAAATAAACTTATACTCGTCTGATCGATTTGCCTATTGATCCAGTTCGGACCCCTTCTGGGCGCACATCGGTGTCAGTACTTCCCTACAATTGATCATGTTCCATCTAACCACATTACTGCTGCAGCTATGTACTCCCTGCAATGGTTAACCGCTGTGGCCGGTTATTAGCGTTAGTGGCCACGTGGTTAGATGGGGCAGGATCAGCTGTGAATTAGTACAGAGTGGGGCTGAAAACCGGAAGGAGTCCTGAACGGATCACCAGACAATCGGTAGGAAGAGTTTGGCTCTTTTTTTTTTACGTTTTATGTCACTCTTTTAACTGGCTGGCTGAGCTCCGGCCATTGTACTGTAAGTGAAATCAAGCCAAAGTTGGTAGAATAAGATAATTTTTATAGGAATTACACTTTTGCCTTAATGCAATGTAGAACCGTTTGACTTAATGGGAAGCGTATTACTGTTTGTCATAACATAAGAGCTAAGTTCCTCTATACAGAAAATACTAAAATGTAACCTCTGAGTTATAGGGCTATTTCCATCATACACTTAAACTTTCATTCTAAAAGTAATTGGACACATTAGTAGGTGTTTATTTACATATATTAATACTTAGTGGGGCTCCTTTGGCCCTAATGATATCGGATACTCTCAGTGGCATACTTTCTTCTAACATCTGATACACTTCAAATGGTACTTCCTTCCATTCATCCTGCAAAGCTCTGGCAAGATCTCTCAAAGAATATGGATGCTGTTCAGTTTTCTTGACCCTACATCTCAGTTTGTTCTAAAGATGTTCATGTTGGGACTCTGTGCAGCCAGTCCAATTGTGGAACATCCATATCCTCAAACTAACGTAAAACAGCATTTGATTTGTGACGAGGTGTGTTGTCTTGTTGGAAGTATGGTTGACCATTCCCAGAGTATTGCCACATTGTTGTCAGCGCGTTATTGTCTAGAATGTCAAGGTATAGTCGTGGTTCTTGTTACTAAAACCAGGGGATCAAGACCATAATGGACCCTATGCCATATTTAACTGTTGGCATAACACACTTGGAGAAAAATGTTCCCCAGGCGTCGTCCACACCCAGTTACGTCCATCTGATTTTGAAGTTGGAGTAGCGTGACTCATCACTCCATTGAAAATTCTTCCATTGCTCAAGTGTCCAGTGACGACGCTCCTTGCATCTGTTGTATACAGGCCAATGCATCATCTTTGAGAGAACTTGCCATATGTTTACAGGATGAATGGAGGGAAATACCAGCTGAAGTATATCAGTCATTAGCAGAAAGTATGCTAGGTAGAGTGTTCGATGTCATCAGAGCCAAAGGAGGCCCCACTATGACATGCCAAACATTTTCTGAAAGTGCAAGAACTCTTTAACTTTTGGGTGTCCTTTTTTCGCATAATTTATGAATGCTTTTATAACACTAATTGTAACTTATGTTAAAAAATACCTTATGCTTTCTATATATATTTCAATGCCTACCTCGAATATAGATGTACACAATCCTGCCTCTACGGTCTTTAAAGCTTAGGCTCAGTCTTTCTGAGATTGGCTGCAAGCCATTTAAAATTCTGTCCTTTGTTGCCCACAGAAGCAGACTGCAGAAAGTCACTGCCTTACATTACACTGAATGTTGACTATTAGTCTAATACATGGAAATGGAGGAAAGCGACTGACAAAATTTACAACATGTCACAATTTTAGGCCCACAGTGGCCCTATGCTTTTTAGGGATTTGTCCATTCTTATATAAATAAAGCTGTAGCACTTGTTTCATTTAGTTCGCCCGCATTTTTGAACGCAGCTTTCTATGCCACTGGAAGGGAAAGTGAAAGTGGTGACGTCATCGGCGTGCTTTGCCTGCATTGTTATTGCGCTAAAAGCTCAGTAACCACGCAGGCCATCGCTCACACTGAATGCTGTCTGAAGCAATTCTGCAATAGTAAAAAAGAAAAAAGGTTTTTTTTTTTGGTTTTACGATTCGTAAAAAGAGTTTTTTTTTTACTATCGCCACGTAAAAAGCAATAGTTCAGTTGTTCGCAAACCATTTCCAGACTTCCCTGACAGAACGATGATGAAGTGAACAAGATATATCCTTCGAATATACTCCGTCTAAAATTAAAAAGTGCTCCATGTTTGGTACTTCATTCACTTTTAACCTGCACACTCCATTTATTAAAATATCATGCAGAAAAAACTTTAACTATAGCTCTTTGCCTCTTTCCTGATGACTTATTTCTAGAGTTGAGCGAACGTAGTCTGTCGAGCTTGATGCTCGTTCGAGCATTGGCGTACTCTATGGTACTCGCTACTCGAACGAGCATCAAATCGCGTTCGACCTCACCCCAGCTTTTGGCTCCTTCCCGCTGTGACGTGCCTGTTTTGGCCCTTCCCTGCCGCGAGGCAGCGCGCGTCATTTGAAAATTTTTGGTCTGGCAGGAAGGGGGAGGGGGGGAGGGAGAGAGAGAGAACGAAAGCTCAGGACCATGCGTTCCACATACAAAAATGCTTGAGTCTCCCATTGTAGTCAATGGGGTTCGTTACTCAAGTAGAGCTCTCAAATTTTACGAAAAGCTCGACTCGAATAACACGGACCCGAGCATTTGGGTGCTCGCTCATCTCTACTTTTTTCTCTTGGCCAGCTCTTTTATGTTTCAGCAGAGAACGTGCCGCGGTAGTAAAATGGGTTGTCCCACTTCTAGCTGTTTTGCTGCATTGTACTTTGCACACTGGCTCAGGTTAGTACTGCAGCCACAGTCTCATTCACCTCTATTGAATACGGCCTGCAGTATCACTATGCATTATACAGTACTTCCTACAGCAAAACAGCCAGACCTTGGACAATCCCTATTTAAAGGTCCTTTACTTTCAGCAGCCTCTGCACTATTTCAAGCAGGTAATCCCTGCATTGTGAGAAAGCTGTGACAACAGGAGTGTACAAACAGCGGAGAGGGGAGAAAATGGGAATGGTGTTATATCAGCTAACAGGCTTGTACGGATAGTAATGGGTTGCGGGTTGCAGCTCCACTAGATCTGTAACGTGATAGAAAATGATAACTTCCTTAGGCTATATTCACACGGGACGGATACGCTGCAGAATTTCTGCAGAGCAGTTGATACAATTTTGATTTCCGTTGGTTTTTGCAGACTTCCCTCTGTTACTGCGATCCTCTATATTACCTCTGTTAACTTCTGCTACGGAAACGTGCAGAAAGACGCAAAATCACTAAAAAGCATTCATTTAGCTGGGATCTCAAAACTCTGCGGATTGTACACTGTAAATTCCACAGCGGACATACCGCAGCATAGCCTCCCCTTATATATAATTAGCTGGAAAGGGAGGGAGGTGCCTGCTGCACAAACGCCTAGGCTTTGCAGTGAAAGGCTGCACAGATGTATTGTAGATGAGGATTTGAGAGCGCTGTGAAGTTTTCGCTTTCACTATAAGCGTGCAGATGCATGTTTCTTTATACCTAAGACTGGACAACCCTGATACATTCTGAATAACCAAGCTGCATTAAAAAAATGGTTTACACAAGTTGGTGCAATATTCCCCCATCCCTGTGACTTGCGCCTCCTGTTGTAACTGTAATTGGATGCTTTACATGATCTTGTGTTTAACTCTATGGCTGAGAGGGATTCTGGTGGGTATTTCTATGGAGGTCAGTACAGGCGCCCCTTCCTTGTCACATTTGTTTTCATGAGCCCAAATTATCTTCATCATTAATGCTTAATCCTTGATCTATAAACCATGGAAACAATGAAGTTCTAGACAGATGCAGTATTCATGTAATGCGCGGTGCAGCCAAACCGTGCGGGATAAATAATGCCTTATTTTGATAGGGTCCACACTTTTCAGCTATTCCCTCTGCTTGCCAGTTCTGCACTTGTAAATGTCTTAATTTTAGTATTTTCTATATAGGTGAACTTAATCTTTGTTCCAGTGACTTAAAGGGAACCTGTCACGTCCCCACACAACCATAAACTGTAAGGCTGGTGACAGGGAGCCGGGTGATGTGTTTATTTTTATACTCGCCCACTCTTGAGATCTAGCGCTGTCACCCTCTAAAGCTGGTGTGTGGCACGAAGATCTGACTCTTTTCAGAGTCCCGTGCGCACGCTCTCCCATAAACTTAGTTTATAGTGCTGTGGGCACGTGACGGGTTCCCTTTAAATTTTCATGGTTTACATCCGTTAAAGGGGTTGTCTCGTGAAATCAAGTGGGTCTATACACTTCTGTATGGCCATATTAATGCACTTTGTAATATACATCGTGCATTAATTATGAGCCATACAGAAGTTATTCACTTACCTGCTCCGTTGCTAGCGTCCCCGTCGCCATGGATCCGTCTAAATTCGCTGACTTCTGGCGTTTTTAGACGCGCTTGCGCAGTCCGGTCTTCTCCCTGGTGAATGGGGCCGCTCGTGCCGGAGAGCTGGTCCTCGTAGCTCCGCCCCGTCACGTGTGCCGATTCCAGCCAATCAGGAGGCTGGAATCGGCAATGGACCGCACAGAGCCCACGGTGCACCATGGGAGAAGACCCGCGGTGCATCGTGGGTGAAGATCCCGGCGGCCATCTTGGTAAAGGAAGAAAGAAGTCGCCGCAGCGCGGGGATTCGGGTAAGTAATAAACTTTTTTTTTTTTTTTTTTTAACCCATCCCTTGGGTTTGTCTCGCGCCGAACGGGGGGCCTATTGAATAAAAAAAAAAACGTTTTGGCGTGAGACAACCCCTTTAATGTTTTGTTAGCCTTGTAGCAATATAGGAATTTTTTTAATCACAGATGAAGGTCTATTGCAACATAGCTCACATCATCACATTTGCCTCTTGCAGTTTTCAGTTGAATGTCTTAACTTGTTCTGCCAAGAAATTAAAACTTTTTACAGTTTGTTCTATTTTGTGAAAATTTGTTTCAACATGGTTTTGTAATAAAACTTTTAAAGCCAAGATGTGTGTTGTGGTGGTTTCTCATGAAACGGTGTTTGTGTTATCCATGCTGTTTGCACTCTACTTGCCATTTTAGCCAAGTTGGTACCAGTGTGGTGCAGAATTCCATGGTCACCCCATCATGACCGCCAGAGGTAACCAAAATTCAAAAGATAGGATTGCACACACTTCTTGAATCTCCTTCCACACCCCAGCAGTATCGTCTGGTAGACTCAACCACCAACCCCTCTGGAATTGTGTGTATATTACCCTACGGTGGATGTTTTCTCTCTTGGCTTGATAAACGTTGCCTGGGTTTACAGTGGATATCTGATGCGTATTATTTTAAAAGCATTCATGAACTTTTGCAAATTCAAGAAATGTGCACAATCCTGTCTTTTTGCGTATGCTGCTCATGGGGAGACTTTTATCTCTCATGCTCTGGTCACAGCACATGCCAGCTCTGTAACACGTTTGTAGAGTACTGCTGCCCGTAGGCCACAGAGGTGTGCAGCTGTATACATTTGCACACCTCTGCAGCAGTCACCTGAATTCCCCTGAGCTGCGACCCATGGGGCAGGAAAGAGGTAAGTATGCCTTGTTTTTTTTTAGGACCCAGCTGCTAGAACCTTTATTGTAGTCATAAAACTACTTTTAGGGGACCACTACCATGAAAGTGTCTGCTTCTCCCCGGCCCCCAGCACTGGTCTTCTTTATCTCTTCTGGCCGGGGAATGAAAAATCCTTGCCTTCTGGAAGCGCTGGCTGTGATTGGCTGATGCTTAGCCAATCAGAGACAGCGCTCGATGAATGGCTGTGATTGGTTCATCGAGCGCTGACTGTGATTAGCTAAGAGTCAGCCAATTCGAGGCAGCGCTTCCAGGAGGAGATAAATAGATGAAGACTACCAGGAATGGGAGGAAGCTGCAGTGGAGCCCCGGACAGCACTTCTAAGGTGCTATATACTTTTTTTTTTTTTCTGCAGCCAGGGCTTAGGTTAGGGCTTTGACAGTAGGATTTCCTACTGTCAAAGTTGCACTGCACGAAAATCGCGCTTTCATGCAATGCAACAGAGAGGAAGGCTACACAACCTCACGAGTCGCGGGCATATCGTGGGATCCGGAAGGTTTTTGTCTCGGGATGACGCACACTCCAAGACATCGCATGTGAATTAACCTATAGGAAAGCTTGGGCTTTTTATATACATGCGGTTTGTAGCATTGATGCAATACGACAAAATTGCGCAACTTTGTCCCCCGTGTTAACGCGGTCTTATTGATACAAACGTACAAGAGCAGGTACAAACACCAAATTCCTGGAATCATGCAGAAAAGACAAAATGCTACATGGAGGAGGTTGAACAGGTGCAAAATACTGGTTAACAATCACTCATACACCCATTGGGAGGAGTGCTAGTGGTTGCTCATCAGTATTTTGCACCTGTGCAACCTCTTCCATGTGGCACTTTGTTTTTTCTCAATGCTGTTTGGGAATTGGTGTTTGTGCCTTCTCTTGTTACTCTAGCAGTGAGTGTAGCTTTTTTTTCGTGACTTCTTTTTTTGCGCTACACTAGTGTCTCGTGGTACCGGACCAGTCATGTTAACCTTCACTCTCAATACATTCCTTTTGGCATCTATGACTGTGTTGTGGGTGGATCCTTACTTGGACCACTTATGGTAGGTACTAATCGCCTTCTACCAGGAACACCTCACAAAACCTGCCAATTTGGAAATGCTCTGACCCTTTATCCATTACAACTTGTCTGTTAGAGTCACTCACAACCTTACATTCTGCATGTTTTCCTGCTTTCAATACATCAACTCCAAAATCTGTCTATTCTCTTGTTATCCTATATATACCGCCAAATGATTGGAGCTACCTTATGAGATAATCAGTTATTTGGTGACAAGTGTAAGGCAGACTTGGTAGTTCTCATTGCCACAGTCATACTTCTCTACATCTAGGTGAAGAATTTTTTTATCGGCATAAGACTTGTGTATATAATGGTTACAGTTCTGTGTAATATGTATATGCACCGTGTGTGTGTGTATCCTAATCCATAGCTGCATAATAGCAGTGTAGTCTGTATTTCGCACACTAGATGGCAGTGTTGCAGCACTGACCTTTCTACCATTTGTTAAATGTTTTGCTTTACTTCCCTGTAGGTTTTGCCTTTTTGGACTTGAGTTGGTGTTTTCTTTTTTTTGCCTTTTTTTTTTTTTTACCAACAATATTGTAAGTAAACAACATCAACTTTATTTTATATCCTAACACATGCTATATTTTCAACAGATAGGGCTCTGACATAAGTCTGTTTATATCCCCAGTGGCTGCCTTTTTGTATTTATTGTTAATGCCATATACAGGATTGGGCTCCAGCTGAGCATAAACAGTCCTATTTTATAGCATGGATTTAACACCTTAATGATGCCCCCCCCCCCCCCCCCCCACACACACACACACACACACACACACACACTTTTTTTTGTTCATTTTTGGCCTCTCCTTCCCAGTTTCAAGAATCATAACTCTTATTCTGCCATTGACGCAGCTGTATTTTATAATGGTACCATTTAACCCCTTGAGTGGCGGGTTTCCTACCACCCTGTCGTGCCCACCAGGGCAGGTTTTTTAAAATGGTCTAATCATTGAATTTCAACTAATTTTGCAGTTGCGTCTCAAGAGCCATAACTTTTTCATTTTTCCATAGACATGACCGTATAAGGGCTTGTTTTTTGCGGGACAAGTTGTGATTTTTTTAAACGGGGGAGGAAAAAAAGAAATGGGGAAAAAAGAAAAAAAAAGGGGCCATGTCATTAAGGGGTTAAATAATGTATTAACTTCCTTCTCTGGGTCATTACGACGCATGGATACCACATGTGTGATTGTATTTTTGATTTTTTTACAAAGTAAAGGGAGACAAGTGTTTTTTATTTTTTTTTATAATTTTTTACCTTTTTTTTAAATTTTTTTATTTTTATTTTTTTGTCCCTTTACGGGACTTCCGCAAGGACCCATCAGGACCCCCTGATCACATTCCGGGGGTCCGATGGTGACAGCCCTTTACATGCTGCAGTGACAGCCCTTTACATGCTGCAGTCACATAGACTGCCGCATGTAAAGGGTTAACACAGCAGAGATCGGAGGTTATCTCTGATCTCTGCTGTAAGAGCTGGTACCTAGCTGTCCTCTGACAGCTAACAACCAGCTCTCCCTGCCACAGAGACCATCGGCTTGCTTCGGACAAGCCGATGGTCTCTATGGCAACCTATAAACAAAGCAGGAGATTGCCGGCATATCGGCAATATCTTCTGCTGGTTTTTCAAAGCCCTTGCTTTGTTCTCTGTCAGTCTGTGCAGGCAGAGCACAATGTTACAGCTTGTGGCATTGTGCTCTGCAGCTCCCATAGTGATACATAGCCCGGAAATCTTCCGGGCTATGTTGGTATGAGCAGTGGAGCTCGTCCCGGAAATTTTCCGGGCGTGCCACTCAAGGGGTTAAGGCATCATACAATGTAGTGCAAAACTTCTAACTTTAACATTTCTAAGAGTGAATTGAAAAAAGAACAAAACACAATTCTGCCTTTTTGTGAGGGGGGGGGGGGGGGGGGTAAGCGTAAACACAGTTATTAAAATTGTTTCTTATAGCCCAGGTAACTAAAAAAGCGCAATTCTGGTGTCAGTTTTATTTTCCGACAACGTTCACCGTGCAGGATAAATAATACATTGCTTTGATAGATCATACTTTCATGGACTCAGCAATAGTAATTTTTTTTTCTCCATAATCATGGGAAAAGTACTTCTTTTTAACTTGCCTTTTAATTTTATTTTCTTTCTTTTAGTCCCCATAGCGGACTTGAACTTGTGATTTTTACCATAGTATTGCAATACACTGTGTTCTGACAGGAAGTCTATCAAGATGTCTCACAGGCAATCGGACATGGCAGCCCTGGGGGTCTTCAGGAAGCCCCAGGCTCTCGTGGCAACAGAGCACCATCTTGCAATCTCATCATGGGTGGGCCAATTGGAGCATTTTAATGCTTTTGGCAGAATTCACAGTGGCCTTTAAAGGCTTAACAGACACAATCAAAGCTCACGCTGATCATGGCTGTTGCAGGCTGCTAAAGACATCTGGCACACACCATGTATGGAGCAGGATAGGCTTCCAAGTCCTCTCTAGACAAATCCTGGACCCCCGGGCAGGGACAGATTAAGGCTGCCTGCAGTATTAAGTAGCCAATTTTGATGGGGCCCCCAATGCCCTTCGCCCCTCCCATGGTAAGAAATGTTAAAGCCGTAAACTAGTAGTAACGAAGTCACAGTGGTATGTAATATCTATATTAGTCCAAAGTTGAGGCCATCACAGATATAGAATTTAAAATTTCACTTTTATTTAGAATTAATATATAAAAAGGGTCAGGGCCTACTAACAAAACAACACATAGAACATATAACACAAGACAGACAGATCCACGCCAGTGGAGTCCCGGGGAATATAGGGGAAGGAGAGAGGATATCAACAACTCCCGTATATTCTTTCCCAGAGAGGCACCAAGAGTCTTTATTTAAAAGACTTTTATGTGTAAGAAGTTTAGATCAATGTCTTATGATGTATTACACTTTATTAAATGGTGCGTTTCTTGTACTTTTTTTCACCATTTCTCACATGAAAACTCTCCAAGACAATAAAGTGAGAGTTTTATTGGTATAGCTCATGTACAAGAAATTTCTGTTATTACGTAGATATGGTTGTTGCTCGAAGGATGAGAGCTTTTTATTTTATTGCTCATATAAAGAACTTCTGCTTTTGCTCAACAATAAGAGCTTTTTTTAGAGTTTGTTTTTGCTCGTATAGAAAGCTTCTGCTTTTGCTCGACGCGTTTCTGTATCGGAAATGACCGATAGTTCATCAGGAGCTGGGCGAAAAATATGCCCTTGAGTGAGCAGAGAGGAGTTTACTAACTGAGAAGGTATAACAGAAGAATAACTCAAATGTGTCTGTCAATATTTCATAAAGGGAGATGCTCCCAATTGCCTTATTATAATATGTTGCTTGACCCTAACAATATTCGGGTTCACCAGCATACTCTACCCATCTATAGATCAATACACCTGGATCTAAGTTAGCTCGCAATTAGAAGCTGAAGGTAGACATGGGGGGTGTGTCACTCTGGAGTGAGAAATCTTAAATATGCACTATGTGCATCGTGTGAGGATAATGCACACGATCCGTATAAGTGCTACCTGCATCTGTACAGAATAACCAAGTTTTACTTTGGTATTTAGCATAAAACCATGAACCATACGCTAGGGCTGGTGGCTACTAAATGAACAGCCACCAGGTTAAATACCTATTAGCCCAGCCGGTTAAAGGGATATACGCACAACATATGCAGGCACTATGAGAGTAGAATCTATCTTAGGTAGCCCCCAAGGTCTCTGAGAGGTCAATCTAGACCAGTGAGTCGTCTGCCAGGACTAGTAGCTTCACATGAATAGGCTGCCAGATTGTAAATTTGTTAATTCAATCTGGGACAATGCCCAAGTCTAGCCTAGCTACTGTTAGTAACTGCCACAATGGCACAAAGCAATCTTAGGCTAGCTATACTAGTCAGCAGAGCGAGAGAGGTAGAGTAGAGTAAGGCAAAGAGAGATTTTAGGAGTAATCTCCAGCAGCGCCTGCGGCTCTGATGGTGAGCTTTAGGCAATCGGACATGGCAGCCCTGGGGGTCTTCAGGAAGCCCCAGGCTCTCGTGGCAACAGAGCACCATCTTGCAATCTCATCATGGGTGGGCCAATTGGAGCATTTTAATGCTTTTGGCAGAATTCACAGTGGCCTTTAAAGGCTTAACAGACACAATCAAAGCTCACGCTGATCATGGCTGTTGCAGGCTGCTAAAGACATCTGGCACACACCATGTATGGAGCAGGATAGGCTTCCAAGTCCTCTCTAGACAAATCCTGGACCCCCGGGCAGGGACAGATTAAGGCTGCCTGCAGTATTAAGTAGCCAATTTTGATGGGGCCCCCAATGCCCTACGCCCCTCCCATGGTAAGAAATGTTAAAGCCGTAAACTAGTAGTGCTCTACACCCTCTGCAGCAAATTTTTAGATCACGACCCTTTTATGCTAAGCCATGCTCTTTATACCCTCTCACAGTAATAGTGCTCACTGGTGACCCCTGTATAGTAATAGTATATCTCTAAATAAGTCAATTACCAGCTCTACATAGTGACATTGATTACAGTGCAGTTCCCTCTAGTGATTACAGGTGGTGTCATTTTGTATTGGTGTCGCTCTCTCTCCCTTTTCTTCTCCATCTGCGCCCACACCATCACAATGACTTCTCCCAGTCACAACTTCTCTCTGCAGAATTTGACACAGAAATCTTTGGCTCCTTGCTTTTCCACCACCCTCCCTATGTTTTCCACATCTGCATATAATGCATAATGCTTAAGATAGTAATTACGCCCCATGCAGTAAGTGCTGCTTTTCGTGTCCTCCACACAGTAAAAGCGCCCCCTTTCCTGACCCTATCAGTAATTATTCAGCGTCTTTTGCTCCCAAAATTAGTAATGCCTCTTTTTCTGCCCCCATAATTAATAATGCTCCCTTTTCTGCCCCATAGGTAAAAATGCCATCTCTTCTACCCCCTGTAGGTAAAATCCTCCCATAGGTCATAATACTACCTTTCACGTTCCCTTAGCTGATATCTCCTTTTCTGCCCCACTTATAAATCATGCCCCTCTTCTGCCACAATAATAATGCCATTGTTTTTGACCCCATAATAGGTAAGGCCGTCTTTTCTGCTCCCCAAGTGTGGCAATGTTCTGGAGGCATTCCTGGAGCACCCTTGTTGTGTGCGACAGAGCATTATTCTGCTGGAAAATGCTTCTTGGAAGCCCTGCCGAGGTGGCGAGCAATGCATCAATACGACCATCCAGTTTATTACATTCCAATAATGCGCCCCTTCTCAAACTCTGTTAACTGTGTGAAATCTCTTTGATTGCATCTAAGAGGCATGACTAGTGGTCAACAAGCTCTACACAAGTGAAAAAAGAGGTCACTACATACAAGTAGCCTCTGAGAGCCTTTTTTTTAGGCCAAAGGTGGAACCACTTTTAGGGCCTCAGGTGGCAAGGCCGTTCATCTAATCATTTGCATACCTGCAAAGTTGGAGATGTAACTGTAGGCCGAGCTTTCCAACAAACTGAAAACTTACGTTGGTCTTGGTGGAATGTATTCCTGTAGAATTATACTGTTATGGGTCTGTGTGAAAAGTCCCAAATTGTATTTTACTGACCATTTAGGAAGCCAAGGGTTAAAATAAGTTGAACCATCAGCAAAATACATAGTAAATATAACTACGTATTCTTCCCATGATAATCAAGTCTAAAAATACAGATCCATGATCCAGCTCCTATGACATGTAACACACAGGTGCGGGCGGTGTATAAGATATTAAGAGGATGAAGCAACAGTCTCTATTTCTCACTGTGGCACTTCTTTTGTTTTCCCACTCCTGCCACGTGTTGCAGTGAAATGGGGTGCATCCAGCGATACTGTTTCCTGGCTGTGGTGTACCCCAATAAAAGTCAGATATACATTCGCAACAATGTTTATCTATTTCCAAGGCAGATGATGAATTTTCCCCCTTTTTACTTAAGTGGGAGAGACACCTTCATTTGCACCTTACTCCAAATAAGAGACAACATTTTATTACCCAAAAGACAAATATCAACAATAACTACCAGGAAACAAATTACAAAATTCTGTCTCGCTGGTATCATGAACCGCCTTGTATGGAGGAAAATATTCCTAGAATCGCCCTCTCTCTGTTCATGATGTGGTCCAAAAGAAGGAAATATCCTTCACATCTTCTAGAGTTGCTCCAAAATGAAGTCCTTCTGATCTCCAATAAGGTAGATTTCTTCAATCACTGGCTGGATGAGCCGGCTTTATACACTTTGTAAAAAAAAAATCAAGCACCTTGAAGCTGTCGTTTTGCTGTAAAACTCGTCCTGCAGTTACATCTCAGGCAGATATGCAAATGATTGGAGTTGTGGTGCGATTAGATGAACGGTCTTGTCACCGGAGGCTCTAAAAGTGGTTCCCCCCTTGGCCTATAAAAGGCTCTCGGAGGCTCCTTGTGTGTAATGACCTAGTCTTCCACTTGTGTAAAGCTTGTTGACCACTAGACGCCTCTACGACGCAATCAAAGAGATTTCACCCAGAGCTTGAGAGTATTTTCATTTGCGTGCGGCAGATGAATACTCCTTAATTGAGTTCCACATGTGTCCTCTTTCTCACAGAATTGCACAGTCCATCGTGCATCCTGTTGCGCTTTCCGCGTGCATTTGTGCAACCCCCAAATACTTCTATGGGGACCCTCAGTGTACAAACGCACATAAAAGTAGAGCAGGATGCGGTTTTTTTGTTCATGTGCACGAAATGCAAACAGAGGAAATCTATATGATCTCATTGGAATCAATTGGTTCCATTCTGTGTATATTGGGCACGCAAATAAGCCTATGTAAAGCCACCCTTATATAAGCAAATAGCAATTTCCCTTCTTTAGACGAAAAACACTGAGCTTGTGTTGAATATTTTTTAATTGTGCGAATAAAAGTCATATTTTAATCTACTTTTTTTCAGTAACCTACAAAAAAAAATCTTGTAGTCTGGAAAAGCAACTAAAGTTCCATTCAAGTTAGACCCCATTTACACTGATAGATGATTGCTCAACCCCTTCCCGCAACAGGACGTACCAGTACGTCCTGGGGATAGCGCGACATCACATATGATCCCACGCTATCCCGCAGCGGGAGCCGGCCGTCAGTCACAGCCGGCGTCCAGCTGCAACAGCTAAGTAGATCGCGGCAGGGAAAGAGTTCACAGAGGGATCGCGCTCCCTCTGTGTCTCCGGCCGTCTCTCACGATGTCATCGTGAGAGCCCGGCCTGTCACCATGGCAACAGGACGCCAGACACTGGCGTCCTGTATTGCCTGTGCCTATAATCGCTGTACAAGCGATAAGGCATGGCAGAGCAGTAGCTCAGCCATGTCTTACCACAGCGATCATCGGTACAGTGCTGCCAGTCCCTCAGAGGGACTCAAATAGTGAAAAAAAGAAAAGAAAAGTGTAAAAAAAGAAAAATGTCAAAAAAAAAAGTAAAAAAACCCTTTTTTTATGCTTTTTCTAATAGCATAAAGGGGGAAAAAATTAAAACCCCACATATTTGGTATTGACGCGTCCGTAACGACGTATACAAAAAGTTGAACATGCTTTTTATTTTGTACGACAAAAAGCGTAAAAAAAAACGCTAAAAAACAGAGGCAAAATGCTAATTTTTAGCATTTTGCCTCACAAAAAACGCAATAAAAGTGATCAAAAAAGCTGTACATTCCCCAAAATGGTTCCAATAAAAACAACAGCTCGTCTCGCAAAAAATAAGCCCTCATAGAGCTCTGTACATAGATAAATAAAAAAGTTACAGAACTTTGAATGCAGCTATAGAGAAAAAAAAGATTTCCAAAAAAAGGGGGTTTTATTGCAAAAAAGTGTAAAAACCTAAAAAAAAATAACAATTTTGGTATCGTTGTAACTGTACCGACCCGCAGAAAAAATTTTGTGTGTCATTTTTGCTGCATGATTAACACTGTAAAAAAAAGAAAAAGAAATCTATGGCAGAATTGATGCGTTTTCTCTCCCTGTTATCATAAAAAAAAATAAAAAATTTTTACGATATTGTCTATGTACCCAAAAGTGGCACTGGTAAAAACTACAGCTCGCCACGCAAAAAACAAGCCCTTATACGGCCGCGTCCATGGAAAAATAAAAAAGTTATGGCTTTTGAAAAACGGAGATGGAAAAATACCAAAAAATCGCTTGGTCCTCAACGCCAAAATAGGCCGTGTCATTAAGGGGTTAAAAGTCACTCAAACGATAGTTTGAGTGACCGTTTTGAGCGATCATCTTTGCATAGTCTATAGTAGCTACTTAAGAGCTATGCAGGTTGAACAGGACACTGCGGCTATCGCTCGGCGAACAATACAGCTGTTCTGCATAAGCAAACAGCTGCATAGTTTTCCGCAATTACAGCTCGTGTCCCGCTGTGAACTACCAGTGGGACGTGAGCTGAAAGAAAATCATCAGCGCTGTTGACTGTGATAACAGCCTGCACCATTCATAAGAGTTCATCGCTCAATTCAAGAAAACTAGTATTGAGCGAGGAACAACTCATGCACGAAAACTGCACGATGCCTGTGCATTTAGACCAAATGATTCTCACTCAAAAGAGTATTTTGTGCGAGAATCGTTGGGTCTAAATGGGCCTTACATCTTTTTTCACACCTCCCTTAAAATTAGCTTTTCTTTGTTTTGCCATAGGAGCAGAAAAGAGAACGTAACAGAGTGCCAGATCCGTCATATGATGGACACTGATGCCGCCAGATGCACTCCATTTACTATAATGGGTTCCACCAAATTTGCGTCATTCTGCCAGAAAAATTAGCGCTATGTGCTACACTACTTCTTCCAGCATTTATGACGGAATCCTCTGGCCGTGCGAACAGAACCTTATATCTGTATATGTCCATGCCACTCATATGACATACAATATGCACCACAGACGTGTCAGATATAGCGGTTTCCCTAATCTACATAATATTCTAAAATAATATCCAACAAGAAATGTAGCCGTCTGAGCGAGTAGCGCGTGTTTACCAAGGAACTGGCAGTAAGTACAGTAAGCTCTTGTTAGGATACTGTACCCTTTTAGAGTGTTTTTGTCATTTGCATAACCCATTAAGACAAACCCAATTAGCCGCTAGCCGGAATGTATACAATGCTTAGTCTCAGTTTCCTGTGAGACCTGACCAGCCGTTTCTTTCCTTTCTAACCTTCTGGGAATGTTGTAAAGCTGTGCAAAATGCCTATAATTCACGCTGCAGGATATAATTAGACTTACAAATTTCAAGTGGTCACAAATTAGATGTGTGAAAATATGCTCTCCAAATATAACGCCGAGAAAGGCTGAAACGAGTTAATCACTGGTGTCTGCGTAATGTAAACTCAATCCCTAAATGTTATTGCAGTCAGTAAAATCTAATCATGTCATACTGAATGGGTTTTACTAAATTACTGTGATTATTACTTTAAGCTACCACTGGGATACCTAGTAATTGACTGCAGCTGCTGGCATTTTATTGTGCGCCATCCTACAGCTGTAATGCATTGGAGATAATACATCATTGAACACAAGAATAAGGTGCTCTTGTTTATTGTGTGCTTGCTCGATAACGGTCTCTCTTTTTCTGTACTTTGGTGAGTTTCTGTGACTTTAATGGCTTTCTTTCCTTTCGCCTTGTGATATTTTGGTGCTGATACTGAGCATAAGATGAACTCATCGTATCAACGTATGGTTGGCCATAAATGGGCATGATTTCAAACTCAACAGGATGTTTCTAAGAAAGAGCCCCAACATATTCATATTTTTTACTGGACAGTAAAGAGGTCGTTCACATCAGTAATATCTGATCAATAAAGTCTTGAAGACTCTATTTCGATAAGTCCAAGTTCCATTTCTAAACTTGTACTGATTCTGAGTTCCATACTCTTTTTTTTTTTTTTGTGTGTGTGTGTCAGTTTGAGCTTGACTGTGCATTTGGTCCTTTTTGACTCTGGTGGGTGTGTCGGTTGTTGGTGCACACCTGGGGGCAATTAGGGAGGGGTTTTAGTGCCCTCCTGGCCTGGATTCTGTGCTGGTCAATTTATGTGCAGTCTCCTTCTGCTGTGTAGGTAGGACATCTCTGGATGTGGTTTCCATGGTTCTTTAACCCCTTGAGGACATGGCCTATTTTGGGCTTAAGGACGCAACCATTTTTAGCAGATTTTCATCTCCATTTTCAAAAGCCATAATTTTTTTACTTTTCCGCCGACGCGGCCGTATAAGGGCTTGTTTTTTGTGTGGCAAACTGTAGTTTTTATCAGTGCCATTTTTGGGTACATAGACTATATTGTACAAATT
Source organism: Eleutherodactylus coqui (assembly GCF_035609145.1). Lineage (NCBI taxonomy): Eukaryota > Metazoa > Chordata > Amphibia > Anura > Eleutherodactylidae > Eleutherodactylus > Eleutherodactylus coqui. The sequence continues at coordinate 64,266,128 of NC_089844.1, read as the reverse complement.
TTTTTTTTTTTTTATGATAACAGGTAGAGAAAACACATCAATTCTGCCATAGTTTTTTGTTTTTTACAGCGTTAAGCATGCAGCATAAATGATACAATACATTTTTTTTTCTGTGGGCCAGTACGGTTACATCGATACCAAGATTCTTATATTTTATTTTAGGTTTTTCCACTTTTCTGCAATAAAAACCCTTTTTTGGAAATCTTTTTTTTTTTTCTAAATCGCTGCCTTCAAAGTCCTGTAACTTTTTTATTTTTCCATGGACGGAGCTCTGCGAGGGCTTATTTTTTGCGAGACGAGCTGAAGTTTTTATTGCTACAATTTTGTGGAATATACGGCTTTTTTGATTACTTTTATTGCATTTTTTAGCGTTTAACGCTTTTTGCTGTGCAGAATAAAAAACATGTTCAACTTATTGTACACGTCGTTACGGATGCATCGATACCAAATACGTGCCATTTAAATTTTTTTTTATGCTAGTAAAGAAAAAAGCACAAAAAAGGTATTTTTTTACATTTTTCTTTTTTGTCCTGCCATGCCTTATCGCTTATACAGCAATTCCAGGCACTGGCAACACAGGATGCATGATATCGGGGGGGGGGGGGCGGCAGAGTGAGAGAGATCTCTCTCCCCCCCCGCCGCCTCCCGCTCACCCCCGAATCTGCTCGGACCAGTATGCAGTTACTCGAGAAGAGCGATGCTCACTCGACTAACTGCCTTAACCAAGCATGCCCGCTCATCTCTACTTTTTAACTAATATACAAGAATCTAAAAAGTTTTGAAAATCTACTTTTTCCAGTCACATAAAAAAAAATAATTTTTTTAAAAGTGTAAACATTTGTATCGCTGTGTTTATTTGTCACATTGTTAACACCTTAACGACCGCCCATATGAGCTTTAACAGCGTCTGTTAATGCCTAATGTTTTTTTATTGCGCTGCATCAAAAGCCTGGCACAGGTCTTCCGTGACAGGGGAAGCAGTTGCTCGGCTGTTGGATAGCAGCCTGACACTTGCTCAAATAGTGGGGACTGGAGAAACCTCAGATCCCTGCTGTTTAACCCTTTACATGCCACAGTCAATGCAAAAGCAAATCTTAGAAGAAGAGTTTTTTAATGAGCAGAAATAGCAAAACTTTAAAACTGTATAAACTTTGCACTGCCAGATTGTACTGACCCAGATAATAATGTTATCACATTATTTATTTTGCATGCTGAACGCTGTAAAAATGGCATCTAAAAAATAATTGGCAGAATTTTTTTCCCAGTCCCCCTAAAAAAAAAATAATCAAAAGGTATAAAATATATTATATGTACCCCAAATTATGTAATTAAAAATTACTACTTGTCCTGCAAAAAACCAAGCTCTCTTATGGCTATGTTAATATAAAAATTAAAAAGCTTTGAGTAAGACAATGAAAAAAAGAAAAATGAGTTGGCCATTAAGGCGCAAAGAGACTTTTTGCAGTAAAGCATTAAGCTTACATGGTGAATGCCGTCAGAAATAAAAAAAATACGCAATGCCAAAATTGTGCATTTTTTGGTCACCCCTATCTCTGAGAAACAATACAATAAAAAGCAATAAAAAAGTTATATGTACTCCAAAACTACAGGTCACCCTGCAAAAAAGAAACAAGCCCTCCCACACCCACATTCATAGAAAAGTTAAAAAGACAGCGATATAAATACCCCTTGGCCAATTAAAGGATCAAGTAGCTAAAGCCAACAACTGACAAAAGGGAGGTTATTTTGCCTTTTTAAGGATGGTAAAGTCCCATGGTGCAAGCACCGAGTAATGACTCACTCCTCGGGTGATGTCTTCTCGGCAGATTTGCCATTGCCTTCCCCAGTCATCCTTTATTCCACGGCAAGCTGGGTACTCATTTTACCAAAGGATGGAAGGCTGAGTCAACCTTGAGCTGGCTACCTGACTCAAGCAGAAATTAAACCCGCAACCTTCAGGTCATGAGTGAGATCTTAGGATTGCCCTAATACTCTGTGCCACACAAGGCTCCTACCTTTTTTTAGAATATAAATTTGGTATTTCTGTAATCTTATCGACCAGCATAATAAAGATCATTTTAACTGCACCATGAACACTGTAAAAATAATCCCCCCCCCCCCCCCCAAAAAATGTTGTAATTGCGTATATTTCCCATTTTACCTCACTTAGAAATTTTTAAGAGTCTTCCAACACATTATATAGTACATTGAAAAATACAGCTTGTTCCTCAAAAAATAAGTCCTCATGTAGATATGTCACTGGAAAAATAAAAAAGTATGTAAGTGGGAATAGCAGAACTCCAGAATGAGAACTGGACACAGGAACATAAATTACCCTTGGCCATAAAAGGGTCAAGTATAGAGATGAGCGAACACCAAAATGTTCGGGTGTTCGTTATTCGTAACGAACTTCCCGTGATGCTCGAGGGTTCGTTTCGAACAACGAACCCCATTGAAGTCAATGGGCGACCAGAACATTTTTGTATTTCGCCGATGCTCGCTAAGGTTTTCATGTGTGAAAATCTGGGCAATTCAGGAAAGTGATGGGAATGACACAGTGACGGATAGGGCAGGCGAGGGGCTACATGTTGGGCTGCATCCTAAGTTCACAGGTCCCACTATTAAGCCACAATAGCGGCAAGAGTGCCCCCCCCCCCCCTCCCAACAACTTTTACTTCTGAAAAGCCCTCATTAGCATGGCATACCTTTGCTAAGCACCACACTACCTCCAACAAAGCACAATCACTGCCTGCATGACACTCCACTGACACTTCTCCTGGGTTACATGCTGACCAACCGCCCCCCCTCCCCCCCACAGCGCACACCAAAGTGTCCCTGGGCAGCCTTCAGCTGCCCTCATGCCACACCACGCTCATGTCTATTTAGAATTGCGTCTGCCATGACGAGGGACCGCAGGCACACACTGCAGAGGTTGGCACGGCTAGGCAGCGACCCTCTTTAAAAGTGGCGGAGCGATAGCCCACAATGCTGTACAGAAGCAATGAGAAATAGAATCCTGTGCCACCGCCATCAGGAGCTGCACACGTGGGCATAGCAATGGGGAACCTATGTGCCACACACTATTCATTCTGTCAAGGTGTCTGCATGCCCCAGTCAGACCGGGCTTTTTAATTCATAGACACAGGCAGGTACAACTCCCTATTGTGAAGTCCCTGTCGACCCACAGCATGGGTGGCTCCCTGAACCCACCGGTGGTACACAGAAATATCCCATTGCATTGCCCAACACAGCTGAGGTAGTAATGTCGTGCTTAATGCAGGTGGGCTTCGGCCCACACTGCATGCCCCAGTCTGACTGGGGTTCTTTATAAGTGTACAGATGTAGTAAAAACTCCGTGTGCACCTACAGCATGGGTGGGTGCCAGGAAGCCACCGGCGGTACATAGAAATATCCCATTGCATTGCCCAACACAGCTGAGGTAGTAATGTTGTGCTTAACCCTTTCCAATCCAATTTGTATATGGTTTTCCTAGGGGGCTTACTCTTTTTCTGCCGTTATACAACGGCGCTATATGCTGGCTAAAGCCAGTACTGCATGAGCTGACACGTAGGATAGGCTCCGACAGCAGAGAGGCTGGCAATATACAGTAAGAGAACCCCGACGGACGTCTACCAACAACGGAGCTGTACAGCCTTAAACCCTAATGTCTTCACAGGTCACACAGTGGACTGGAAAGGGTTAATGCAGGTGGGTTTCGGCCCACACTGCATGCCCCAGTCAGACTGGGTTTCTTTATAAGTGGAAACAGATGCATTTATAATTCCCTGTGGACCCACTGCCTGGGTGGGTGCCAGGAAGCCACCGGCGGTACATAGAAATATCCCATTGCATTGCCCAACACAGCTGAGGTAGTAATGTTGTGCGTAATACAGGTGGGCTTCGGCCCACACTGCATGCCCCAGTCAGACTGGGGTTCTTTAGAAGTGTACAGATGTATTAAAAACTCCGTGTGCACCTACAGCATGGGTGGCTCCCTGGAACCCACCGGCGGTACACAAAAATATCCCATTGCATTGCCCAACACAGCTGAGGTTACGTCAGCTGTAATGCAGGTGGGCTAAAAATTAATTTGATTACACTGTAGGCGAGGGCCCACAAAAATTGCTGTATCAACAGTACTAATGTACATCCCAAAAATTGGCCATGGCCAGCCAAGAGGGCAGGTGAAACACATTAATCGCTTTGGTTAATGTGGCTTAAGTGGTAACTAGGCCTGGAGGCAGCCCAGTGTAACGAAAAATTGGTTCAAGTTAAAGTTCCAATGCTTTTAAGCGCATTGAAACTTTTAAAAATTGTTCTGAAAAATTATTTGACTGAGCCTTGTGGCCCTAAGAAAAATTGCCCGTTCAGCGTGATTACGTGAGGTTTCAGGAGGAGGAGCAGGAGGAGGAGGAGGAGGAATATTAGACACAGATTGATGAAGCAGAAATGTCCCCGTTTTGGATGGTGAGAGAGAACGTAGCTTCCATCCGCGGGTGCAGCCTACGTATTGCTTACGTATCGCTGCTGTCCGCTGGTGGAGAACAGAAGTCTGGGGAAATCCAGCCTTTGTTCATCTTGATGAGTGTTAGCCTGTCGGCACTGTCGGTTGACAAGCGGCTACGCTTATCTGTGATGATTCCCCCAGCCGCACTAAACACCCTTTCCGACAAGACGCTAGCCGCAGGACAAGCAAGCACCTCCAGGGCATACAGCGCGAGTTCAGGCCACGTGTCCAGCTTCGACACCCAGTAGTTGTAGGGGGCAGAGGCGTCACCAAGGATGGTCGTGCGATCCGCTACGTACTCCCTCACCATCCTTTTACAGTGCTCCCGCCGACTCAGCCGTGACTGGGGAGCGGTGACACAGTCTTGGTGGGGAGCCATAAAGCTGGCCAGGCCCTTAAAGACTGTTGCACTGCCTGGGATGTACATGCTGCTCGATCTACGCACATCCCCTGCTACCTTGCCCTCGGTACTGCGCCTTCTGCCACTAGCGCTGTCGGCTGGGAATTTTACCATCAGCTTGTCCGCAAGGGTCCTGTGGTATAGCAACACTCTCGAACCCCTTTCCTCTTCGGGAATCAGAGTGGGCAGGTTCTCCTTATACCGTGGATCGAGCAGTGTGTACACCCAGTAATCCGTCGTGGCCAGAATGCGTGCAACGCGAGGGTCACGAGAAAGGCATCCTAACATGAAGTCAGCCATGTGTGCCAGGGTACCAGTACGCAACACATGGCTGTCCTCACTAGGAAGATCACTTTCAGGATCCTCCTCCTCCTCCTCCTCCTCCTCCTCAGGCCATACACGCTGAAAGGATGACAGGCAATCAGCCGGTGTACCGTCAGCAGCGGCCCAAGCTGTCTCTTCCCCCTCCTCCTCATCCTCCTCATGCTCCTCCTCCTCCTCCTGTACGCGCTGAGAAATAGACAGGAGGGTGCCCTGACTATCCAGCGGCATACTGTCTTCCCCCGCCCCCGTTTCCGAGCGCAAAGCAGCTGCCTTTATGGTTTGCAGGGAATTTCTCAAGATGCATAGCAGAGGAATGGTGACGCTAATGATTGTAGCATCGCCGCTCACCACCTGGGTAGACTCCTCAAAATTACCAAGGACATGGCAGATGTCTGCCAACCAGGCCCACTCTTCTGAAAGGAATTGAGGAGGCTGACTCCCACTGCGCCGCCCATGTTGGAGTTGGTATTCGACTATAGCTCTCCGTTGTTCATAGAGCCTGGCCAACATGTGGAGCGTAGAGTTCCACCGTGTGGGCACGTCGCACAGCAGTCGGTGCACTGGCAGCTTAAAGTGATGTTGCAGGGTGCGCAGGGTGGCAGCGTCCGTGTGGGACTTGCGGAAATGTGCGCAGAGCCGGCGCGCCTTTACGAGCAGGTCTGACAAGCGTGGGTAGCTTTTCAGAAAGCGCTGAACCACCAAATTAAAGACGTGGGCCAGGCATGGCACGTGCGTGAGGCTGCCGAGCTGCAGAGCCGCCACCAGGTTACGGCCGTTGTCACACACGACCATGCCCGGTTGGAGGCTCAGCGGCGCAAGCCAGCGGTCGGTCTGCTGTGTCAGACCCTGCAGCAGTTCGTGGGCCGTGTGCCTCTTATCGCCTAAGCTGAGTAGTTTCAGCACGGCCTGCTGACGCTTGCCCACCGCTGTGCTGCCACACCGCGCGACACCGACTGCTGGCGACATGCTGCTGCTAACACATCTTGATTGTGAGACAGAGGAGGAGGAGGAGGAGGAGGGTGCTTTAGTGGAGGAAGCATACACCTCCGCAGATACCAGCACCGAGCTGGGGCCCGCAATTCTGGGGGTGGGTAGGACGTGAGCGGTCCCAGGCTCTGACTCTGTCTCAGCCTCCACTAAATTCACCCAATGTGCCGTCAGGGAGATGTAGTGGCCCTGCCCGCCTGTGCTTGTCCACGTGTCCGTAGTTAAGTGGACCGTGGCAGTAACCGCGTTGGTGAGGGCGCGCACAATGTTGCGGGAGACGTGGTCGTGCAGGGCTGGGACGGCACATCGGGAAAAGTAGTGGCGACTGGGAACTGAGTAGCGCGGGGCCGCCGCCTCCATGATACTTTTGAAGGACTCCGTTTCCACAACCCTATACGGCAGCATCTCAAGGCTGATGAATTTTGCGATGCGGACGGTTAACGTTTGAGCGTGCGGGTGCGTGGCGGCGTACTTGCGCTTGCGCTCGAACACTTGCGCAAGCGACGGCTGAACGGTGCGCTGAACTACACTGCTGGATGGGGCCGAGGACAGCGGAGATGAGGGTGTGGGTGCAGGCCATGAGGCGGTAGTGCCTGTGTCCTGAGAGGGGGGTTGCATCTCAGTGGCAGGTTGGGGCACAGGGGGAGAGGCAGGGGTGCAAACCGGAGGCGGTGAACGGCCTTTGTCCCACCTTGCGGGGTGCTTGGCCATCATATGTCTGCGCATGGTGGTGGTGGTGAGGCTGTTGGTGTTGGCTCCCCGGCTGAGCTTTGCGCGACAAAGGTTGCACACCACTGTTCGTCGGTCGTCAGGCGTCTCTGTGAAAAACTGCCAGACCTTAGAGCACCTCGGCCTCCGCAGGGTGGCATGGCGCGAGGGGGCGCTTTGGGAAACACTTGGTGGATTATTCGGTCTGGCCCTGCCTCTACCCCTGGCCACTGCACTGCCTCTTGCAACCTGCCCTGCTGATGCCCTTGACTCCCCCTCTGAAGACCTGTCCTCCTGAGTAAGCGTTGCACACCAGGTGGGGTCAGTCACCTCATCGTCCTGCTGCTCTTCCTCCGAATCCTCTGTGCGCTGCTCCCTGGGACTTACTGCCCTTACTACTACCTCACTGCAAGACAACTGTGTCTGATCGTCATCGTCCTCCTCACCCACAGAAAGTTGTTGAGACAGTTGGCGGAAGTCCCCAGCCTCTTCCCCCGGACCCCGGGAACTTTCGAATGGTTGGGCATCAGTGACGATAAACTCCTCTGGTGGGAGAGGAACCGCTGCTGCCCAATCTAAGCAGGGGCCCGAGAACAGTTCCTGGGAGTGCTCCCGCTCCTGAGCAGGTGTTATTGTAGTGGAGTGAGGAGGCTGGGAGGAAGGAGGAGCAGCAGACAGAGGATTCGGATTGGCAGCAGTGGACGGCGCAGAACTGCGGGTAGACGATAGGTTGCTCGAAGCACTTTCTGCCATCCAGGACAGGACCTGCTCACACTGCTCATTTTCTAATAACCGTCTCCCGCGTGGACCCATTAATTGGGCGATGAATGTGGGGACGCCAGAAACGTGCCTCTCTCCTAATCGCGCAGCAGTCGGCTGCGACACACCTGGATCAGGAGCTTGGCCTGTGCCCACACCCTGACTTGGCCCTCCGCGTCCTCGGCCGCGTCCACGTCCTCTAGGCCTACCCCTACCCCTCAGCATGCTGTATTACCAGTGATTTGATTTCACAGGCAGGAAATAAATTGGCGCAAGACTGCAGGCCAAATATAATTTTTGCCCTTTTTGGAAAACGAAAGGCCCCACTGCCTCTAGTGAATGAATTATCTAAGTTTAATAACTGTGCTGTGTCCCTGCTTATGTGTCACAGAACGTGAGGGTAGCAGAGTTATTATAACTCTGGCAGAGCAGGTATTTTTTTTCCCAATTAAGGAAAGCAAATGGTGAAGCCAGCAGTAAAGCGTAGCTGCGTGCGTATGATTTAGCACTGTTCTTCACGCAGCTCACACGTCTCCACCGCCCGTAAGGACGGACAGAGGCTGGACAAATAGATTTGTTTTCAGTTTTTTCCCACCAAAAGGCAGCACTGCGTATATTCTATGAACATGAGAAGTTTAATAACTGTGCTGTGTCCCTGCTTATGTGTCACAGAACGTGAGGGTAGCAGAGTTATTATAACTCTGGCAGAGCAGGTATTTTTTTTCCCAATTAAGGAAAGCAAATGGCGAAGCCAGCAGTAAAGCGTAGCTGGGTGCGTATGATTTAGCACTGTTCTTCACGCAGCTCACACGTCTCCACCGCCCGTAAGGACGGACAGAGGCTGGACAAATAGATTTGTTTTCAGTTTTTTCCCACCATAAGGCAGCACTGCGTATATTCTATGAACATGAGAAGTTTAATAACTGTGCTGTGTCCCTGCTTATGTGTCACAGAACGTGAGGGTAGCAGAGTTATTATAACTCTGGCAGAGCAGGTATTTTTTTTCCCAATTAAGGAAAGCAAATGGCGAAGCCAGCAGTAAAGCGTAGCTGGGTGCGTATGATTTAGCACTGTTCTTCACGCAGCTCACACGTCTCCACCGCCCGTAAGGACGGACAGAGGCTGGACAAATAGATTTGTTTTCAGTTTTTTCCCACCAAAAGGCAGCACTGCGTATATTCTATGAATAATAACTGTGTTGTGGCCCTGCCTATACAATTCTTTCCCTGCAGTATCAATGGAGGGTGGAATGCTCTGCAGAGGCGATTTTGAGAAGCCCAAAAAAAATGCAGCACAGCTAACAGCAGCCTGGACAGTACTGCACACGGATAAATATGGCCCTAGAAAGGACCGTTGAGGTTCTTGAAGGCTACACTCACTCCTAACACTCTCCCTGCCTATGCAGCACTTCTGTCCCTAATGCCAGGTGCAACGGTCTGCAGAGGCGATTTTGAGAAAAAAAAAAATCCCACTGCTAACAGCAGCCAACACACAGCTATCAGTGGCCCTAATAAGGACCTTTGGGGGGTCTTGAAGCCTACACTAACTACCAATTCTTTCCCTACAGCAGCTCCGGTATAAACAGCACTGTCCCTCATCTAACTCACACCGCATCTGAGGCGAGCCGCGGGAGGGGCCGACTTTTATATTAGGCGAACACCTGATCTCGCCAGCCACTCACAGCAGGGGGGTGGTATAGGGCTTAAACGTTGCAGGGGGAAGTTGTAATGCCTTCCCTGTCTTTCAATTGGCCAGAAAAGCGCGCTAACGTCTCAGGGAAGGAAGTGAAAGTAACCAGAACACCGCATGGTGTTCGTTACGAATAACGAACATCCCGAACACCCTAATATTCGCACGAATATCAAGCTCGGACGAACGCGTTCGCTCATCTCTAGTCAAGTAGTTAAAGCCAATAATTGACAAAAGGGAGGTTAGAATTTGTCACATACGGATATATGTGACGATATGAAGGATGTTGAAGAGGAGGAAGGAGGAAGAGAAGACGGAAGAGCTGAGGAGGGGACAGACATAGATGAATGTCCCACAACTTTTTGTTGTAGCATGAGACTTGGCCACCACTCTTGTTTCCATACCCCACTGCAGGACATTGACCCAGTATGCTGTTAAGGATATGTAATGCACCTGGCTAAGCTTGCTTGACCACATGTTCGTGGTCAGGTGTACCCTGCCCCTGACAGCACTCTTTAATACCAGAGACACATTATAACTCATATGGCAGTGTAGTGCAGAGACAACTTTTTGGGCAAATAAATGGTGCCTGGGCATCTCGTGCTGTGGGTTAGTGTGGAGCATCACACCATGGAAGGCATCAGGTGGGCTCTCCAAGGCAGCGAGAGGTGGGAGTTCATGTGACTGTTCATACATGTTGTGTATTTTGTCCAAAATATTAACCAATACCTCATATTTATCAGTAACATGCAATGCGGAATTCGAACGCTGGGGGAGCCAAGGGTGCCGGTGTGGTTCACCTTTGGGATGCAGGGCAGCACACTGGACTAAATTTGGCATCATTAATAGGTTGTAAGCCTGCATGGTGCACTACAAGTCCTATGTGGCCAGACACCCTGTATATGCTTTATTTGTGTGCAAGTATAATGCTAAGCAGCCGCCCCCCTCACTATAAGGAAGGTGTTTGAGTGACTTTTCACCCATCCTTGCACCTGTGCAATTGCTCCTCCATTTAGCATTTGGCTGTCTGCATGTTGAAGGATGTGAAGTTTTTATCTGCCCTCTTGTATCAATAAGTATACGGCCGCTATCTGTTATTATTTTTGGTTTGTTTGTATTTCCCTTTTTTGTGATTTTGATTAATGTTTAAGGGATGACCCCATGTACACCAGCAATAATGGAGCAAGCTGTTTCAAATCATCAAGTCAAAAGTTATGTTGACTGCACACCTCATAGTGCCAAGATGCGTTTTATATAAGGAAGTGGTATACTGAAAACATTCAAGCATGGAATATTGCCAGTTATGACAGAGTACAAGTATTCATTCCCAAGTATGTTCCTAAACTTGAATGTGCACTTTTTAAATTAATGTAAACATTCATTTACAAATATGTATGGTGAAATACTGTATCTGGGAAGAAATAAAGTTTCTGTAAATATTGCCCCAACAAAGAGATGTTGATTGACCAGAAACATGGGTATATATTTTATGGCTGGCCATCTGTTGGCGCACATATTTTTTTAAGCGGTAATCCTGGAAGTGGGAGTAATAATCCTGGTTATGACTGTGTATGATTTATTTTACAGCCATCTTCCTTGCAGCACTCTCTAAACATCCTGGGGATTTCAGGCCCAAAACATAGCATGAAGTGTATTGCAAATAGCTGCGCTCCAATATGACGTCAGTGGACACTCATATTCTGCTCTTGGTGAACAAGTTAAAGTCTACCTGAGTTTTCAGCAAGTTTTCTAAAATATACCAGACTTTCCTTACCTGCTTATTTGCTTTTGTTCGCACCCTGTTTCATGTTTTTAAGTTCTGATTTACAGGAGATCTTCTCCATTTTTCAGCTGCCCTGATGTTTGCAATTCACTTTCAGGCAGAGAATGTGTTGCAAGTCTACCATTCTGCTAGTAGTTCTTTGTCCTGTACTCCCTTTCCCTCACTTCCCATGCTGCATTGCTGATCCAACGAGGAGGGAGGCAGTATCTAAATGTCCACCCCTCTGCATTCCCAGGATAATTTTATGAATTAGGCCAAATGATTAGTAAAGGCAAAGTAATGTGCACACACATGCTGTAACACCAAGAAAGGCAGAAATTGTGGAGATGGCAGACACTGGGTAAACAGATCTGTCAGCCTATAAGTGCAGGGGAGCAGCCCATGAAGATATCCCCTCTCTCACAACTAAAAAAAAGTCCCAGTAAATACAAAATCTCAATACTTAACAACATGCAGTGGATTGCAGAGGAGCTGGAAGGAAGACCTCTTGTGGCAGCCACTTTAAACTTGATTTACATTGATAAAATGAAAAAATATATAATAATAAAATTGGGCCAGATTCTCAGACTTGCCCTCCCTCTGCTGTTTCTGGCGTCATCCTGCTTTCTCCATAACATAAACTGCTGCATACTTATTGCCAACATGTGAAGGGTTACCTTCTCCAGTGTTCCCAGCTCAGCTGTAGGGCATGGGCAATTACTTCCCTATTTAGCTGAGCTGGGAATCCTCCCTCATTGCTTCAATGTTGGTGTGTGTTTGTCTCAGACACTCAGCATTGGTCTTTTCTCCTACTACTTTGTCTGTGCTTACTCTGTTAATCCTTGTTAGGGCACCTACCCCACTTCTAGGCAACTGTACCCCTATCTTCTCGACTAGCAAAGGGCGAGATTTCCCCTCTGACCACCGAGGGTCAGCTGCCAAGCCTTAATGATAGGTTGGCATGGTGGGTCCACACTGGCAGTCCCTAAGAGTACATGGAAGCCGTTGAACCCATTGATCTCTCCCATGGGAGACTCTTGACACTGAGACCATGGACCCCACTGATCCCTCCCGCGAGGGACTCTCCGAGTTGTTGCAAGGAATGGCGCAACAGTGTGATTGCCAGAAGCAAATTCTGGCATGCCTGCATAATGCAAATGCTCGTCTAAGCAACATGTCATCTAACACAGCGTTACCGCAGCTTTCTGCAGCAATTGTAACTGCGGTACTGTAACCTCAGACAGCCTCTGCGTCTAGTTCCGGCCCTCCTCTGCCTGGCTCGCCACAATATGAGGGTCACCCCAAGTTTTTGATGAGCCAGCAGCGTGCTGCGCGCATGCTCCAGGCACACTTTTTTTTTTTTGAATGCCTGCTTTCCCACGGTCCCACGGCACAGCAGAAATACAGCTGTGGATGCGCCACAGGACCGTACGTCTTCCATAGAAGCCACGGGAGCCGTCCGCACAGGAGACCCGCACTAAAATGGAGATTGCTGCTGGTGTTTTCCCGCACACGCAATCCGCGCCTCAAGGGGAAATGACATCCACAGGTATTTAATTAATTGCGGGTGTCGAATGCATCCCTATGGGGCGCGGATCACGCGTGCTAGTGATTCGCTGCGGACATTTTCCTGTGGATATGAGGCCTTAGACTACAGCATCTACATATAGTGATAAATAGAAGCTGCATTAGACAAATGGTGCAACATTTTTAATTGAACCCTATTGCAAAAATGATTTGTCAGCCCCAAATAGATGCATTTAAGTGAAAAAAAATGCCTCTTTAAGTCTATCCATATAAAACTGACAGGCAGCCATCTCCCTCTGTCTGATACGGACAGAACCCCCTGTGCTTGCACCATCCCCACGCTGAACGTTTATGGCGCTAACTACATAATGCCGGTGCCATAAAGGTATGACTTATGTCTCCGCGGGGTCTTGCTAGCATACTCACTTACTTTTGATATCCAGTAAAAATGATAATGGGTCAACCGATGAAATTCAACCAGTCTGAAGAATATGATGATAAAGCGGTCAATCTGTTATTAGTAGAACTTGCTGACAAAATTAGTTTAACATTAGAGATGAGCGAGCACCAAAATGCTCGGGTGCTCGTTACTCGGGACGAACTTTTCGCGATGCTCGAGGGTTCGTTTCGAATAACGAACCCCATTGAAGTCAATGGGCGACCCGAGCATTTTTGTATTTCGCCGATGCTCGCTAAGGTTTTCATGTGTGAAAATCTGGGCAATTCAAGAAAGTGATGGGAACGACACAGAAACGGATAGGGCAGGCGAGGGGCTACATGTTGGGCTGCATCTCAAGTTCCCAGGTCCCACTATTAAGCCACAATAGCGGCAAGAGTGCCCCCCCCCTCCCAAAAACTTTTACTTCTGAAAAGCCCTCATTAGCATGGCATACCTTTGCTAAGCACCACACTAGCTACAACAAAGCACAATCACTGCCTGGATGACACTCCGCTGCCACTTCTCCTGGGTTACATGCTGACCAACCGCCCCCCCTCCCCCCCACAGCGCACACCAAAGTGTCCCTGCGCAGCCTTCAGCTGCCCTCATGCCACACCACCCTCATGTCTATTTAGAAGTGCGTCTGCCATGAGGAGGAACCGCAGGCACACACTGCAGAGGGGTTGGCACGGCTAGGCAGCGACCCTCTTTAAAAGGGGCGGGGCGATAGCCCACAATGCTGTACAGAAGCAATGAGAAATAGAATCCTGTGCCACCGCCATCAGGAGCTGCACACGTGGGCATAGCAATGGGGAACCTATGTGCCACACACTATTCATTCTGTCAAGGTGTCTGCATGCCCCAGTCAGACTGGTAATATGTACCTTAACAGTAACCGCGTTGGTGGTAATGTGGTGGTGACTGCGGACCTAGTAGCGCGGTTTTATTTTGTTGGTTTTCGGAATGTGGCCAGGATTAAGTGGGCCGTGGCGGGGGGATGTTTTTGAGGCACTACGTGTCCTCTCCACGTGTCCGTGGTTATATGCACCTTAACAGTAACCGCGTTGGTGGTAATGTGGTGGTGACTGTGGACCTAGTAGCGCGGTTTTATTTTGTTGGTTTTCGGAATGTGGCCAGGATTAAGTGGGCCGTGGCGGGGGGATGGTGGGGGGGCTCTCTTGTAGTGTCGGTAAAGGTGAAATTCTTGGACTGCCACCAGACGAACCAATGCAAAGGCATTTGCCAAGAATGTTTTCCCTGTTGGAGGAGGAGGGGGATGTTTTTGAGGCACTACGTGTCCTCTCCACGTGTCCATGGTTATATGCACCTTAACAGTAACCGCGTTGGTGGGAAATGGCCTCGCCGCCATCATGTCTTTGGGAAGCCTCTGTTTCCACACCCCAGAGACATACCATTAGCAGCGGTATAGGCAGAGCCCATAATTCGTAACATTTCAGCCGTAGCATTAGGACAGGCCCCACTAACATATCACTAGCAGCATTATAGCGGGAGCGCAGTCTTCGTTCCATGTCAGCAATAGTAGCACTCAAGACAGGCCCCAGTAACAATTCCGAAGCAGCAGTATAGCGGGAGCGCAGTCTTCGTTCCATGTCAGCAATAGTAGCACTCAAGACAGGCCCCAGTAACAATTCTGAAGCAGCAGTATAGTGGGAGCGCAGTCTTAGTTCCATTTCAGTAGCTGCAGTATAGCCAAGGCCCAAGTTACATTTATGTAGCTAAAGTGTAGGCCAACCCCACACACACTTCTGTACGATGAGTGCAGGCAAAGAACATACAAATTGCTATGATTACACTGTAGGTGAGGGCCCCAAAAAATTGGTGTACCAACAGTACTAATGTACCTCAGTAAAAATTGGCCATGCCCAACCAAGATGGCAGGTGAAACCCATTAATCGCTTTGGTTAATGTGGCTTAAGTGGTAACTAGGCCTGGAGGCAGCCCAGTTTAACGAAAAATTGGTTCAAGTTAAAGTTTCAACGCTTTTAAGAGCATTGAAACATAAAAATTGTTTCGAAAAATTAGATGAGTGAGCCTTGTGGCCCTAAGAAAAATTGCCCATTCAGCGTGATTACGTGAGGTTTCAGGAGGAGGAGTAGGAGGAGGAGGAGGAATATTAGACACAGATTGATGAAGCAGAAATGTCCCCGTTTTGGATGGTGAGAGAGAACGTAGCTTCCATCCGCGGGTGCAGCCTACGTATTGCTTACGTATCGCTGCTGTCCGCTGGTGGAGAAGAGAAGTCTGGGGAAATCCAGGCTTTGTTCATCTTGATGAGTGTTAGCCTGTCGGCACTGTCGGTTGACAGGCGGGTACGCTTATCTGTGATGATTCCCCCAGCCGCACTAAACACCCTCTCCGACAAGACGCTAGCCGCAGGACAAGCAAGCACCTCCAGGGCATACAGCGCTAGTTCAGGCCACGTGTCCAGCTTCGACACCCAGTAGTTGTAGGGGGCAGAGGCGTCACCGAGGATGGTCGTGCGATCGGCTACGTACTCCCTCACCATCCTTTTACAGTGCTCCCGCCGACTCAGCCTTGACTGTGGAGCGGTGACACAGTCTTGCTGGGGAGCCATAAAGCTGTCCAGGCCCTTAAAGACTGTTGCACTGCCTGGGCTGTACATGCTGCTCGATCTACGCACCTCCCCTGCTACCTGGCCCTCGGAACTGCGCCTTCTGCCACAAGCGCTGTCGGATGGGAATTTTACCATCAGCTTGTCCGCCAGGGTCCTGTGGTATAGCAACACTCTCGAACCCCTTTCCTCTTCGGGAATGAGAGTGGGAAGGTTCTCCTTATAGCGTGGGTCGAGCAGTGTGTACACCCAGTAATCCGTAGTGGCCAGAATGCGTTGAATGCGAGGGTCACGAGAAAGGCATCCTAACATGAAGTCAGCCATGTGTGCCAGGGTACCTGTACGCAACACATGGCTGTCCGCACTAGGAAGATCACTTTCAGGATCCTCCTCCTCCTCAGGCCATACACGCTGAAATGATGACAAGCAAGCAGCTTGGGTACGGTCAGCAGTGGGCCAAGCTGTCTCTTCTCCCTCCTCCTCATCCTCCTCATGCTCCTCCTCCTCCTCCTGAACGCGCTGAGATATAGACAGGAGGGTGCTCTGACTATCCAGCGACATACTGTCTTCCCCCGGCTCTGTTTCCGAGCGCAAAGCGGCTGCCTTTATGGTTTGCAGGGAAGTTCTCAAGATGCATAGCAGAGGAATGGTGACGCTAATGATTGCAACATCGCCGCTCACCACCTGGGTAGACTGCTCAAAGTTTCGAAGGACCTGGCAGATGTCTGCCAACCAGGCCCACTCTTCTGAAAAGAATTGAGGAGGCTGACTCCCACTGCGCCGCCCATGTTGGAGTTGGTATTCCACTATAGCTCTACGCTGCTCATAGAGCCTAGCCAACATGTGGAGCGTAGAGTTCCACCGTGTGGGCACGTCGCACAGCAGTCGGTGCACTGGCAGATTAAAGCGATGTTGCAGGGTGCGCAGGGTGGCAGCGTCCGTGTGGGACTTGCGGAAATGTGCGCAGAGCCGGCGCAGCTTTACGAGCAGGTCTGACAAGCGTGGGTAGCTTTTCAGAAAGCGCTGAACCACCAAATTAAAGACGTGGGCCAGGCATGGCACGTGCGTGAGGCTGCCGAGCTGCAGAGCCGCCACCAGGTTACGGCCGTTGTCACACACGACCATGCCCGGTTGGAGGCTCAGCGGCGCAAGCCAACGGTCGGTCTGCTCTGTCAGACCCTGCAGCAGTTCGTGGGCCATGTGCCTCCTATCTCCTAAGCTGAGTAGTTTCAGCACGGCCTGCTGATGCTTGCCCACCGCTGTGCTGCCACGCCGCGCGACACCGACTGCTGGCGACGTCCTGCTGCTGCTGACACATCTAGATTGCGAGACAGAGGTTGAGGAGGAGGAGGAGGGTGCTTTAGTGGAAGAAGCATACACCGCCGAACATACCACCACCGAGCTGGGGCCCGCAATTCTGGGGGTGGGTAGGACGTGAGCGGTCCCAGGCTCTGACTCTGTCCCAGCCTCCACTAAATTCACCCAATGTGCCGTCAGGGAGATGTAGTGGCCCTGCCCGCCTGTGCTTGTCCACGTGTCCGTAGTTAAGTGGACCTTGCCACTAACCGCATTGGTGAGGGCGCGTACAATGTTGCGGGAGACGTGGTCGTGCAGGGCTGGGACGGCACATCGGGAAAAGTAGTGGCGACAGGGAACTGAGTAGCGCGGGGCCGCCGCCGCCATCATAGCTTTGAAGGACTCCGTTTCCACAACCCTATACGGCAGCATCTCAAGGCTGATAAATTTGGCTATGTGGACGGTTAACGATTGAGCGTGCGGGTGCGTGGCGGCGTACTTGCGCTTGCGCTCCAACAGTTGCGCTAGCGACGGCTGGACAGTGCGGTGCGAGACATTGCTGGATTGGGCCGAGGACAGCGGAGGTGAGGGTGTGGGTGCAGGCCATGAGACGGTAGTGCCTGTGTCCTGAGAGGGGGGTTGGATCTCAGTGGCAGGTTGGGGCACAGGGGGAGAGGCAGCGGTGCAAACCGGAGGCGGTGAACGGCCTTCGTCCCACCTTGTGGGGTGCTTGGCCATCATATGTCTGCGCATGCTGGTGGTGGTCAGGCTGTTGGTGGTGGCTCCCCGGCTGATCTTGGCATGACAAAGGTTGCACACCACTGTTCGTCGGTCGTCAGGCGTCTCTGTGAAAAACTGCCAGACCTTAGAGCACCTCGGCCTCTGCAGGGTGGCATGGCGCTAGGGGGCGCTTTGGGAAACACTTGGTGGATTATTCGGTCTGGCCCTGCCTCTACCCCTGGCCACCGCACTGCCTCTTGCAACCTGCCCTGCTGCTGCCCGTGCCTCCCCCTCTGAAGACCTGTCCTGTGTAGGCGTTGCACACCAGGTGGGGTCAGTCACCTCATCGTCCTGCTGCTCTTCCTACGAATCCTCTGTGCGCTGCTCCCTCGGACTTACTGCCCTTACTACTACCTCACTGCAAGACAACTGTGTCTCATCGTCATCGTCCTCCTCACCCACTGAAAGGTCTTGAGACAGTTGCCGGAAGTCCCCAGCCTCATCCCCCGGACCCCGGGAACTTTCCAATGGTTGGGCATCAGTGACGATAAACTCCTCTGGTGGTAGAGGAACCACTGCTGCCCAATCTGAGCAGGGGCCCGAGAAAAGTTCCTGGGAGTGTTCCCGCTCCTGAGCATGTGTCATTGTAGTGGAGTGAGGAGGCTGGGAGGAAGGAGGAGCAGCAGACAGAGGATTCGGATTTGCAGCACTGGACGGCGCAGAACTCTGGGTGGATGATAGCTTGCTCGAAGCACTTTCTGCCATCCAGGACAGGACCTGCTCACACTGCTCATTTTCTAATAAAGGTCTCCCGCGTGGACCCATTAATTGGGCGATGAATGTGGGGACGCCAGAAACGTGCCTCTCTCCTAATCGCGCAGCAGTCGGCTGCGACACACCTGGATCAGGAGCTCGGCCTGTGCCCACACCCTCACTTGGCCCTCCGCGTCCTCGGCCGCGTCCACGTCCTCTAGGCCTACCCCTACCCCTCAGCATGCTGTATTACCAGTGATTTGATTTCCCAGGCAGGAAATAAATTGGCGCAAGCCTGCAGGCCAAATATAATTTTTTCGCTTTTTTGCAAAGGGAAGGCCCCACTGCGGATATTCAATGAACAATACGTTTAATTAATAACTGTGGTGTGGCCCTGAAAAAGTGTCACACAACTTTAGTGTAGCAGAGTTATTAACTCTGGCAGAGCAGGTATTTACCAGTCAGGAAAGACAATGGCGCAAGCCTGCAGTAAACCGTAGCTGGTTGCGTTTGATTTTTGTACGTTCTCCACGCAGCACACACGTACACGGAGACCTTAGGACTGACACAGGCAGGCCAAATGTAATTTTTTCCCTGCTTTTTTGCAAAGGGAGGGCCCCACTGCGGATATTCAATGAACAATACGTTTAATTAATAACTGTGGTGTGGCCCTGAAAAAGTGTCACACAACTTTAGTGTAGCAGAGTTATTAACTCTGGCAGAGCAGGTATTTGCCAGTCAGGAAAGACAATGGCGCAAGCCTGCAGTAAACCGTAGCTGGTTGCATTTGATTTTTGTACGTTCTCCACGCAGCACACACGTACACGGAGACCTTAGGACTGACACAGGCAGGCCAAATGTAATTTTTTCCCTGCTTTTTTGCAAAGGGAGGGCCCCACTGCGGATATTCAATGAACAATACGTTTAATTAATAACTGTGGTGTGGCCCTGAAAAAGTGTCACACAACTTTAGTGTAGCAGAGTTATTAACTCTGGCAGAGCAGGTATTTGCCTGTCAGGAAAGACAATGGCGCAAGCCTGCAGTAAACCGTAGCTGGTTGCGTTTGATTTTTGTACGTTCTCCACGCAGCACACACGTACACGGAGACCTTAGGACTGACACAGGCAGGCCAAATATAATTTTTTCCCTGCTTTTTTGCAAAGGGAGGGCCCCACTGCGGATATTCAATGAACAATAACTGTGTTGTGGCCCTGCCTACACAATTCTTTCCCTGTAGTATCAATGGAGGGTGCAATGCTCTGCACAGACGATTTTTTGAAAAAAAAAAAAAATGCAACACTGCTAACAGCAGCCAGCACAGTACTGCACACGGTTAAATTTGACCCTAGAAAGGACCGTTGAGGTTCTTGAAGGCTACACTCACTCCTAACACTCTCCCTGCCTAAGCACCACTTCTGTCCCTAATGCCGGGTGCAATGCTCTGCACTGGCGATTTTGAGAAAAAAAAAATTTTTTCCACTGCTAACTGAAGCAGCCTGCACACACGTAGATGTGGCCCTAAGAAGGACCGTTGGGGTTCTTGAAGCCTACACTCACTACAAACACTCTCCCTACAGCAACTCCAATAGAACAGCACTTTCCCTCACTAACTCACACGGCATCTGAGCCGAGCCGCGGGAGGGGCCGACTTTTATACTCGGGTGACATCTGATCGCCCCAGCCACTCACAGCAGAGGGGTGGTATAGGGCTTGAACGTCACAGGGGGAAGTTGTAATGCCTTCCCTGTCTTTCAATTGGCCAGAAAAGTGCGCTAACGTCTCAGAGAGGAAACTGAAAGTAACCAGAACACCGCGTGGTACTCGTTATGAGTAACGAGCATCCCGAACACCGTAATATTCGCACGAATATCAAGCTCGGACGAGTACGTTCGCTCATCTCTATTTAACATCACTTTCTGATCAGCTAATTCAAAGGTGACAACAGGTATGGCCACAAAATTGTCCTCTGCGAAAAACATTTTAAAAAATAAAAAAATGTTCTGTGTTAAAAATTACCAACTTTTAGTTGCTGCTCTCACTTCTGATATACTAATACAGCCATACAAACCAAGGAAATCCAACCACAGTCCTAGGTACTATAATCGTGTACTACCCAACGAGCCTATCAGTTGGTTAGCTGTGGGTTGAAAATTGTATGGTTAGGTGCAGTAAGATAAAGTGCTAACATTACTGACTGTAATTACTCTAGGTTAGTCCATTCATTCAGTTGACCGCAGTCAATGTTTTCACGTATCGTTCAGTACAAACATACGTCAGTGTGTTGAGACCTTGTTGGACCGCTTCCAACCAGATGGCATGGACGAGGCTAGTAAATAGATCTCACTTGTTAGCTCCTAGCTTGTTGCCTTCTGCCGGAAATACGGCTCATTATAAATAGAATGGGGACATTCTCATTTTTTAACCTCAAATCTAGTAGAGGAGCAATTTTTACAGATGCCCTGTGAAACGTCTCTGCCCGTATGCGGCAAGGGTTGAACAAAGGAGGACTTTGTGAAAGTAAACATTAATAATTTATTAGCCAAAAATAAATATTTCTTACGAATGTATCAGCGTGTATTCCCAGATTTTGGATTGTCAGTTACGTATTACTAATGTACGACATGCAGTTTATAGACAGGGTACATTGCTGAGAAAAAAGCAGAACGAAAATAGTTACAGCAAAATGTTTTTCTGAACAGGTGTGTTAAATATAAGGTGATGGCAAAATTAGATGTAAAATAGATGCTGCTGCAGACAAAATAGAGTCACCAATATATTTAAAGGGAGTACTCGGTCAGCAGTGATGCATCGAGAAAATTGCAGACAACATGATGTAAGGTTTGGGAGGGGGGAATATACTTACCTTTCTGGACAGTTATGTTATCAGCAGGATGGTGAAAATCAACTTTTTTGGTGACTTTGGTCACATGAGGAGTCATGTGAGCAAAGATCGCTGTGTAGCTCTGCAAGCTTGCACACTTATTGAGGTCAGTGGGTGTGACTGACATGTTGCCACAACCACGACCTGAAGCAGACAAAAAATCCGCCGTATTCCCCGACGCAATATGTCTCAGCAGTTTTGCAATCCAAACCCCCTTTAGGTTCTTGAACTGTCTTCTGATAGTTCAAGAGCTTAAAGTGAACTTGTCATCTCCTTTGAGCAACATAAACTACATGGGGCTCAAAGGTAATGGAACTGGGAATCTGAGGAGTGGTGATTCATACTCACCAGGTACTCCCATTCATCTATATGGGAAAGCGCATTTAAGCCGGTTGCTGAAAAGAGTCATGTTGTGTGTGTGCCTCATGTTCGTGGGGACACAGCAGTGGAACAGGGTACCCAGTAAGTATGAAATGGCACTCCCAGTCCCATCACCTTTTGATCCCCATGATGTAGTTTATAAAGTTCAAAGGTGATGACTGGTTCCCTTTAAATATTGTTGGAAGCAATATTCTCTGGAACTTTAACATTGATGAGCTAACTTTAGGCAGGCTGGGTCACAATGCTTCCTTTAGTGTTCTGATTCCTGAGAGTCTACGAGGTCAGACATGTACTGATCAAACATTGATGGTGTTTGAATATTGGAAAACCCCTTTAAGAATGCTGGCTCAGGGCCGATATGGCCACCATTACAACTCAAAGACTACCTGGCCTCTCTACACTCTTGAAGAGCATACTTTTAGTGATCAAGCCAGTGAAGCATACTTCTGATGTTATTTAAAGAGGTATTCTGTAAGCTTACAGTTTTTCAAGTTTTCACCTATCCACTGGGTGGAGGTCTGACCACTGGGACCCCAATGATTTAAAGAACGAGGGTCTGGATGATCTCCAAAGGAAGGAACTAGAGGTCACGCATGTGCACCCTGCTACGTTTATTTCAATGAGAGCACATTAGATTGCCAAGTTCAAATGCTCAACAATCTGCAGCACTCTCATTGAAGTGAACTTTCTAACAATGAGGGTGATCAATGAGCGGAACAGGTAACAGGGAAGGTGGTGAGTTCTTCAATGGAAGTGTTCAAACAAAGGCTGGACAAATATCTATCTGGGATGATTTAGTGAATCCTGCAATGAGCAGGGTGTTGGACCTGATGACCCCGGAGGTCCCTTCCAACCCTACCATTCTGTGAATCGAGAAACGGTGTGCCTGTGCAATCTCTGCTCAGTTCCCTGGGAGGCCAACTGGACCCTCATTCTCAGGACCAATTTTGTTCCCGTTGGTTGGACCCCCACTGATCTATCAGTTTTCACCTATCCAGTGGATGAGTGAAAAATTGAAAATTATCTCTGAATACCCCTTTAAGTCCAGTGATAGCATCCTTTACTACAAAACCAGGATTCCTCAACTTTATTAGTATCAATACATATTTACTATTTTTTTAAATTGAATATTGCATTTCGTACTATGATGCCCTTCTTTCCTAATGGCACTGATCACAGAAAATGGTAAAAAAGAAAAAAAAAGTGAACAAAATCCCAGGGTACACTACTCTAAAATATAAACTTGGAAAAATAAAGAAAAATGTAAAATATTAAGAACTGACAATGAATACTTTAGAACTTTCAAAGGTACCTGAATTAAAGGGATTGTACCACAATTACAAGTTATCTCCTATCCACAGGATAGGGGATGACTTTCTGATTGGTGGGGGTTTCACCACTGAGAACCCTGCCAATCTTGAGAACAGGACTCCCATGTCTTGCTCTGCCTGTCACTGTGGGGGTCACTTCTCCCCCAGCAGTGATGTTGCTGTGAACAGAGAGCTGGCCGAACAAGCACAGTCGGTGCAACATTCCTTTCAGTGGGACTGAAGAAAATACCCCAGCGGGTGCCGCTTGGGTATCTCTGCAGTCCCATTGAAAATTAATGGAGTGATAGTGCACTTATGCTCCACTTAGTCTCCTCCTCACTGCAAGGGATGCAATAACGCCACGATCAGGAAGAAGAGAGGCATGACCCTTGTTATTGAAATCAGCAGGGGTCTCAGTTGTGAGTCCTCCACCGATCAGCAAATCATTCCCTACCCTATGGGTAATTGTGGTACAATCCCTATAACAGCCTAGCAGGCCGGTCCTTGTATCTGCAACTCGTTAATTTACATGATTAGTGTAAAGACACTTTGTGCTTCTGCATACAATGCCATCAGCGGGATCAGCCATCACACTTGCTCTTGCTTTCTGATCCTATACTGTAACAGGGACCTTAAAGGGGTCGTCCGTCTCGCGGCAAGCATCAAAATTTTACCTTACCCCATTCCCCCTGTCATCCCCCTGGCATAAAATAGCAAATTAAAGCGGTTTTTAAACCGCTTGCTACTCACCGATCCGACGAAATAAGGAGTTTAAAAAATCTTCTCCCTAAGATTGCCGCCGGTCCTTTCCCAGGGATGCACTGCGGTTTTCTCCCATGGTGCACCGCGGGTCTTCTCCCATGGTGCACCATGGGCTCTGTGCGGTCCATTGCCGATTCCAGCCTCCTGATTGGCTGGAATCGGCACACGTGACGGGGCGGAGCTACGATGACGACACGGTGACCAGCTCTCCGGCACGAGCGGCCCCATTCACCAGGCAGAAGACCGCACAGCACAAGCGCGTCTAAAAAAGCAAGAAGCCAGCGAAATTAGACGAAGCCATGGAGACGGGGACGCCAGCAACGGAGCAGGTAAGTGAATAACTTCTGTATGGCTCATATTTAATGCACAATGTACATTACAAAGTGCATTAATATGGCCATACAGAAGTGTATAACCCCACTTGATTTCGCGAGACAACCCCTTTAAATAATCTGTTGCCTGTCACAAAGAACTCAGATATATTTATTTTCACAAAGACCTCTGTCTCTACATTGGTTGTAAAAGAGAAAGGAGCTGGACTAGTTATCAAGATGAGTCAAACAGCCAGTCCCTTTGGTGATGTGGTGGGCACAGAGAAAGGGCCCATACCATGTTGCCTGGTGTTGGATATGGGGTGGAAATGGAGGTCCCTACACTTCGGGTTCATCCTTATGGCTCCGTTACATGGGCCAATAAATTGTTCAGATTCCCAAGACCAGCCAGAGTCTGAACGATTGTCATTCAGTGTAAAAGCATGCACAGACTGAATAATGAATGATAATTCGTTTGTCGAGTTTATGCCTGCCTAAAAACCAAATGACGAATTAGCCCATGAGAACCCTGGCCCACTCTCCTCCATTCACTGATCATCCCTATGTAAAAGCACAGGAATGATTATCTCTGGGACGATATTGGAGGGATACTTGCCGATATATGGAATGGGCAAGAACCTGTTATAAGTATCCTGATATTCCATATGGAAGTTTAGTGCCCAGTTACTGTGGCTCCACTGTATAGAAGAGGATATAGTCAATATCAGTATTTGTGATATTCCATGTAAGGGAGCCATTTCATTCAGGTTAGGGAAACTTTGCAGGTTGATCGTTTTTGCATAGCAGAGTTTAATCCAATGCCAGTAATATAATCTATGCAGTGGAGGAATAAGGGATGAGTATATTATGTTTTATAGAGTGAAGTAGTTTAGACTTTAAAAATAGGCAAATCTCTTGCTGGTAGCTAGCCTTTCTATTAATACAGACCTCCCTCCTCTCCTCCGAGAATATTTTTTTGCGTTGTGATTATTGGTGGGGTATGAAATGACATTAAAAGTTACATCAGCTCAATTTTTATTCTACTGAGATGTATAACACAGTGATAGTGTTTGTTTAGGGAGTAATTCTTTAGGGAGTGCCCCACAGTAATTGTACAACATATTAAAAGATTCACATATTTAATACAAATAATTCTTAGTCCATTCCATTTCTCTTTTGGTTTATTGCTTTGTGTATACACTAAGTCTACCCACCAGTTGGAACCTACAATTATGTACCATCCTTCTAGTGTGAGGCGAGGAGTAAAAAATGCAGATGACACGAGGAATGTAATACCCCTCTATTTTCTTGTCAGAGAGTGTTTCATTTTCTTCAGAGCATTCAATTTAATAGATGCAAGTGGTCGTTACATATTGCTAAATATAACGCTTGACCTCAGTGTCTGCCTCCTCCATCAAGTTTAAGGAATCCGATTGTATTTCTATATCATCTGCTCCCATAATTTTTTCTTACGCTGATAACACCAGATTACTAGGATAAGATTTGTTTGTAGGGATTATTATTCCCCTTTTGGAGCACATTTTGATAAATATCATACTGGCAAGAACAGGACAAACTATTAAAATATTTCAAAGCTGCTTTGATTTCTTTAACTGATTACTTAATTGCAATGCACTAAAGCTTGTCATGTACTCATTTCTAGAAATGAGCGAGCACGCTCGAATAAAGCAGTTACTCTAGCGAGCATCGCTCTTCTCAAGTAACTGCTTACTGGTCCGAGCAGGCTTGGGTGGGTGGCGGGGGGGGGGGGGGGGGGGAGTGAGAGAGATCTCTCTCTCTCTACCCCACACTAACACCCACCGCCCCACTCACCCCCGCCACCCCCCCGAGCCTGCTCGGACCAGTAAGCAGTTACTCAAGAAGAGCGATGCTCGCTCGAGTAACTGTTTTATCCAAGCATGCTCGCTCATCTCTACTCATTTCATCAGTTTCTTTATATGTTTCTGTAGCGCTACATAAAACATGCTGGAAAGTTTGGACAATAAAACAGAACCTCCAATGCTGATGTGAACGAACCCTTAAATGGAAGCTCAAACGGACTCAAATAGACTAGTTTCTTTTTGTGTTCATCCCCCATAGAATACAATGTAAGGCTCTGCTCTATTTCGTTGTGGAACAGAAAAAATGAAAATATATTGACTATATAATGGATTCTGTCTGGTTCTGTCCAAAGCTTCCATTATTTTACCAGAACTAAATTGTGAATCCTGTATAAAGACAATTCCACAAAACATGTCAGTCCTACATATTTATTAATATGAAAACCCCAAACTCAATGTCCAAAAAATTATCATAAAAAATTGTTTATTGAAAGTCACATATATAATAAAAACCTTTAAAAACAGAATATGAAGGAAATACAGCATCAGTACATAGGGAAATACATCACTGCAGGTCACACATATACGAAGTTCCTAATGGGACGAAACGTGTGCAGCAGGGCGCAGGGATTTCCAGACCCTTGGTTACGTGGTAACACTTTAATATGTGCATAACATTGAGCTTGGTTGCACCTATTGTACGTTCATATGATGTTATGGGACTAAATATCATATTTCATGTACTTCACTGTCTGCTCCAAATTGGTTATAATGAGAAGTAGCATGTATGTAAATGTATTTGAGTCTGACTCCATGTTGGTCATTCTCTAATACACCTCATAACAGTACAGATATAGTGGGACATGATGCATCAATACACATGTACGCCCCCAATATCATAACAATTCATGATTGGCTTAGTATGTAATGACTCTATGAGTAACATATGTTAACGCCCCAGGTGTATGCTGCTACCAAACACGTCACCTCTAACTAGATGAGAACAAACTAAACTTATACTGTGTTCATTATCCAAGTACCGTGTTTCCCCAAAAATAAGACACTGTCTTATATATTTTTTTTGCCCCAAAAAGGGCACAGTGTCATATTTTCGGGGGAGGCCTTTTACTCACCTCGTCCGCGGCACCCTGATTCCTCCCGATGGTGTCTGGCGGTGGCGTGGCGTCCTTCCAGTCTTACAGATGCCTTCTACTGGCAAAGGGGCTTTGAATACCCCGCCTCCAGTAAAGCTATCGCTGTGATTGGCTAATCGAGCGCTGGCAGTCAATCACAGCTGGCGCTTGATGAGCCAATCACAGCCATTCAGTGATGTCATTCCCGGGCCGCCGCCGATGCCGACACCGCCGGGCCGCCGCCGCCGATGCCGACCCCGCTGACACCGCCGACCATGTGAGGTTCTTGGGGTTTTTTTTTGTTTTTTTTAAGTGGGGTCCTATTTTCGGGGGAGGCCTTATATCTCATGCCTCCCCCGAAAACCCGATAGGTCTTACTATCGGGGAAACACAGTAGCTGTTCCTTATCAGTGTATGAGGCCCCAGTGTTCTTTCTAGATAGGTTTCTTGTGAGAAAGCTGCGGGGGAGTGTAACTCAACATTCTGCTTGCACATACCAGGGTATAACCAGTTAACTGCTAGCTATTTCCTATGAAGGTAGATATATGAATATATGTACATGTTTGCGTAGGCTGATGTATGAAACATATGTATATAACAATGCGTATGATTTTCTTTAGGAACTTCGTATATGTGTGACCTGAGGTGATGTATTTCCCTATGTACTAATGCTGTATTTCCTTCATGTTCTGTTTTTTTAAAATGTTTTTACTATATATATATATATATGTAATTTTCAATACACAATTTGTATGATAATTTCTGCAGTCCTATTTTGGACATTGATTTTGGGGTTGTCTGAAATAAATTGTGCAAAATGCTGCACTACAATTTTCCCTTTATGGTATTATGGAATTATGAGTCTAAAAAAAGAAAATGTAAAGATGCATTACATCCAGTTTTGTCTTTTTTTGGACAGAAAAAAAGTCCTACTGGTCTTTTTTTTTTTTCCATAAAAAAACACAGAAAACTAGACAATGCGAGCAAAACTTAATGAAATCAATGGTAATTTTACGCCATCTGTTTTTTTTTCCATTTTTGTGCTATTAGGATGGAACAGAAAGAGAGTAAACGAAATGTTGATATGAATCCAGCCTAATCTCAATTTACAATCTGCTGCTAAGCGAAGAGGCTGTTGGCAAGGTAATCTCATTATAATAGTAGATGGAGGATTGGAATCACATCTCTATTGTTATCTTGATAGGCCAATATAAAATAGCCTAAACAGACAGGGGAAATGACAAGAGCAAACAATGAAAGTATCAAATCGGTAAAACAGATGCTGTCACATTTGACAGAAAAACTAGCAGTGCAGTCGTGATTTATACGACCACATATGTATGTGGATTAAAGTACACCGGCACAACTACATGTGAACTGTGCCAAATAATTGGCAAACCTCCCGACACATCAATGAGGAGCACAATGGGGATCTGTTCTGTATGAAATTTACATGTGTCAAGTTAAAAAAGCATCAGGGAGAAGGGAAGACTGGGAAAGAATGCGGTCGCAAGTAGAGATTTAATGGGTTCTTTCTTGGAAGACCGTATCAGCCACAGGTTTTATCAAGCAGCTGAACTTCAATTGCTATTTGTAGTGGTATTGAGTAGTCAAGGAGGCAGTGATGCTTCCTAATTTTGGGCCCATTTTGGAAGAGGTGCCACTTATCAATATGGACATAACTATTTGGTTGGCCACTCTTTTACTTGTTCACCCATAAAGTTCAATCAATTAATTTTATCTAATACATCCATCTAATTTGCAGGGTGGTATTGCAGTGGGCACCACTTATATATTTGGGTATACTGAGCGTGGTATATTGTCCCCCCAGTACACACTTCTGTTGTTACTTCCGTTGCTTTCTGGTTGTATTCACATAACGTTATGGTCCTAAATTTGCTATATATCAGGAAAGGGCTGTATGTATTCAATGGAGGACAAAATAATATCCTTTTGGCCTCAACTGGGCCAGTATAAATGGGTAAATCTTTTTGTTTTATGCAATATGGCATAGCACAATAGACTATGTTATTCAATACACCAGTACACAGTAAAAAACATATTGTGCGGTATCTTTTTTTTTTTTTTTTTTTTTAATAATTGACCCTTTTAGTTACTTATCCCACTACATGACTCTATAGTGGGAGACTTTGCAGCCTTTCATCAAAGTTATATGTCCAAAAGTTTTTTCTGCATATACATCAAATGGAGGCTGAAAATGTGATGTGCACAGAGCCTATCCTGTATATGACAACTGACCTTCTGATTGAAGGTGATGACAGGAAGCAACATGATGGGTAAAACGTAACGAATATTGAATATTACGGTAGATTAAAAAAAACTCAAATGGTTGTGTGTAGCTCTAAGGTAAAAAGTTTAAAAAGTTATATTTTAGTGGGGTTAATCCATAGCAGCTGAAATGCAAATCCACAGCAGAAATTTGAACCTCAGATTTGGATCTTTGGCGTAAATTATGTGGGAGATCAATGGTAAACTATACCCCTAATACCTGATAAAGCAAGCTTTGTACAATTAAAAGTTTTCTTCAAATCATTTCTGTGACATCTCACCAACTGTGTTAGATTGGGACCGGGATGATGTCAGGGCGTCACCCCCAGCCTAAATCATCCACACATGCTCATTGTCATTTTGGCGCTAGATGCCGACATGAGCACATCTCTGTGGGGGTGTGGATGGATCGGTTGGCTGGAAATCGTGTGTCTCTGCCGGCCCATCGGCACCAGTCTGAACACATTTATACTGGCTCCCAGGGAGGACGCCAGTTATACATCTAGTCTGAAGGTGTCAAATTGGTGGCTCTGTCCTGTTCCAGATAATTCTGTTTGGTGTAAAAGATATTTTGGGATGTCTAAATTGCTATTTTTGCATTTCTATTTCATCTGGTAAACTGCATGCTTGTTTCTATCCATACTACTGTATATCCTTTGTTATTTCCTGTTGCAAACATCATCCCTGTTTTCAACTAGGGAGACTTAGGGTCACTCTAGATTGCTGATGTGGGGTCTCCCTCATCAGGGCGAGCGCTCTGCTTTTAGGTAGGGTCTTATCACATTTGTTAGTTAGGGTCAGATTTCCCATTCCTCCACTTTTTGGTTTCGTTATCAATAATTAGCATTCTCAGTTTTAGGGTACACGGATGTTAAGAGTTGCAACTCGGATGGGACAGCACACGGATATCCCATTTATGTGCTGTCCGAGGTGCTGAGCATGGCACATTGAAATGTT
This sequence comes from Eleutherodactylus coqui, assembly GCF_035609145.1. NCBI lineage: Eukaryota > Metazoa > Chordata > Amphibia > Anura > Eleutherodactylidae > Eleutherodactylus > Eleutherodactylus coqui. Next base: position 64,235,798 of record NC_089844.1, on the reverse strand, counting down.
CTATTCTTGTCCAAGAACAGGACATGCTGCAATTTTTTTTTACTCGGACTAAAAGTACGAATAAAAAACAGCCAGTGTGCCATTTAAATGAATGGGTTTCATTTCTGTCTGAGTTTTGTACCAATTTTTCGGTCTGAAAATTGGATGGAAAACACATCTGTGTGCACATACCCTTAGGATCCTTTTACATGGGCCAATTGTTGGGTGCTGAAGTATCCAACAGCCGTTTTAGCAATAATTGTTCCTGTGTTTTCACCCTGTAGCGATGACCACTGGAGGGGAAGCGGGCTGGAGATCACTCTGGCCACCTGCCTCCATTCACAGTAAATAGGCTATCGTTCATAGATTGGCTTACACAGGCCAATCATCATTTGATTTTTATGCATGCAGAAATTGAATGGTGAACGAATTATCATTCATCGTTCAGTCACTGACGGCATTTATACTGAGCAAGTGCCTGTGACCCCATAATTCACAATCATAGTGACTATGTATATCACTGTACTGACTCCATTCCTTTAGCTGGAAATGCTGATTGAGATTAGCATGCAATTAAAGGGGTTTTGACATGAATAATGTTTTTATGCTTTAACAGCCATTGTTCCCTGGTCTGCCTAATGGACACAGGGAACCCACAATTAATGGCTGTTAAAGCATAAAAACATAACACTTACCTTGTGTTCTGTTGTTGTTGTCATCAGGGGGGTCATCTCCCGGCAAGCAGTCTTCTTCCTCTTCTTCCTCCGACGAGCGGGACTGCGCCCATGTGCAGTGGAGAGGTGCCCTCTGACAAGAGTCAGGACGGGCCGTGTCTCCACTGCGCATGCGCAGAACTCCGACTTCAGCCAGGACGGACGGGCCGCCCACAGCAAGCACTGCTTGGCATGTGCTTGCTGTGGGCGGCCTGTCCGTTCACCTCGGAAGTGGCTGACGGACGGAGCAGAGCAGGAAGCAGTCATTTAGACCGCTCCTGCTCTGCTTCTGCAAGCCACAGATGAAGAAGTCGGATGGAGGAGACATGCCTGGCGATCGGTCCTGGCCAGGCAAGGTGAGTAATTTTTTTCTTTCATGTCAGAACCCCTTTAAGTATTCTATTAAAATCCATCCATAGAATCATAGAATGGTAGAATTGGAAGGGACCTCCAGGGTCATCGGGTCCAACCCCCTGCTCAGTGCAGGATTCACTAAACTTCCTTTTGGGAAGTACAAATTCCTGACTAGGTAATGAATTTACATAAGTGCTCTATCTACAGGAATATGTGTCTGTGTGATAAATGTTAATGTTTGACAAACTAGTATTAAATGGACAACGCTGAACAGTCATCAGATTTATTTATACACTACACCGTGATCACATTAGTACATACTCTGCTATTCTCAGAACAACCTCTCCAGTATTTCAAAGAAAACTTGCTGGCAATGAAAAGAACTTAGCAAAGGTCAATCCTTTTGTTTGGTTCCCTACACCTTGGAGATATATTTTAAGACGTAGTTTAAATGTCAAACTGTCTAAATGTTTTACAAAAAATTGTTATACATAAATTATACAACCCAACTCATCATGGTAGCTCAGAAGCTACAGTAAATTTGCCTTCTCCATTACTTTGGGATTTATATTGGAACTTTTAATAAAACCCATGTGTAGACGTCCCCAAAACACATGCTTACATACTACAGATTAAATCAACTATTGGATGCATCTTTTGGATTAGGGATAAATGCCAGCATAGCAGATGGCTTTTGACTACCCACAGCCAACAGACCATTTATGTGCATAAGATATATTTGTTTATGAGAGAAGGTGGAGGCAAGGATATTCAAACGTCCGTCCATTGTAGGTTCACCTATGTACTCTGCAGTATCAAGACTAACAGTGGAGTTTTAGGGAGCACATTTAGTTTCCAAAATACAAATTAATATATGGTATAAAGAATGTTACACAATAAAAGATCCTGAATGCTTAAAGAAACCCTCCGGTCTTAGACAAACAAAAATGGCTGCACCATTTCTTTGACTACCTACACACTATGCATTAGAATCATAGAATGGTAGAGTTGGAAGCGACCTCCACGGTCATCGGGTCCAACCCCTTCTCAGTGCAGGATTCACTAAGTCATCCCAGACAGATGTCTGCCCAGCCTTTGTTTGAACACTTCCATTGAAGAAGAACTCACCACCTCCATTGGTAACCTGTTCCACTCATTGATCACCCTCACTGTTTAATATCTAATCTGTGTCTCCTCCCTTTCAGTTTCATCCCATTGCTTCTAGCCTTTCCTTGTGCAAATGAGAATAGGGCTGATCCCTCTGCACTGTGACAGCCCTTCAGATATGTGTAGACCGCTATTAAAGGGGTTGTCCCGAGAAAGCAAGTGGGGGTAAGCACTTCTGTATGGCCATATTAATGCACTTTGTATTATACATTGTGCATTAAATATGAGCCATACAGAAGTTGTTCACTTACCTGCTCCGTTGCTGGCGTCCCCGTCTCCATGGTGCCGTCTAATTTCAGTGTCTAATCTCCCGATTAGACGCGCTTGCGCAGAAGGGTCTTCTCCCTTCTCTTGGGTCTCGGCACGAACGGAGTTCTGGCTCCGCCCCCTTCTACGCATCATCGCGTAGCTCCGCCCCATCACGTGTGCTGATTCCAGCCAATCAGGAGGCTGGAATCGGCAATGGACCGCACAGAGCCCACGGTGCACCATGGGAGAAGACCCGCGGTGCATCGTGGGTGAAGATCCCGGCGGCCATCTTGGTAAGGTAAGTAAGAAGTCGCCGCAGAGCGGGGATTCGGGTAAGTACTAAACTTTTTTTTTTTTAACCCATCCCTTGTGTTTGTCTCGCGCCGAACGGGGGGCCTATTGAAAAAAAAAAAGCCGTTTCGGCGCGGGACAACCCCTTTAAGTCTCCTCTCAGCCTTCTTTATTGCAAGCTAAACATTCCCAGATCCTTTAACCGTTCCTCATAGGACATTTTTTGCAGACAGCTAACCAGCTTGGTAGCGCTTTTCTAAACTTGCTGCAGTTTGTTAATGTCTTTTTTAAATTAGGGTGCCCAGAACTGGACACAGATGAGGTCTGACTAAGGAAGAGTAGAGGGGGATAATTACCTCACATGATCTAGACACTGTTCTTCTCTTAATATATCCCAGAATTGTGTTTGCCTTTTTGGCTGCTGCATCACATTGCTGACTCATGTTCAGTCTATGATCTATTAGTATACCCAAGTCTTTTTCACATGTACTGCTGCTTAGCCCAACTGCACCCAGTCTGTATGTGCTTTTTTCATTTTTCTTGCCTAGATGTAGTACTTTGCATTTTTCCTTGTTAAAAACCTTTCTGTTAGTTGCTGCCCACTGTTCAACTTTGTCTAGATCCTTTTGAATCCTCTCTCTTCTCCAGTGTTCGCTATCCTTCCTAGCTTTGTGTCATCTGCAAACTTGATTAGCTTCCCCTCAATTCCCTCGTCTAGAGCATTTATAAAAATGGTGAGCAACGCTGGGCCCAGGACAGAGCCCTGTGGTACCCCACTTGAGACATTCTTCAACTTGGATGTGCAGCCATTTATGACCACCCTTTGAGCACTATCATTCAGCCATTTGTGCATCCACCTAAGAGTTGCCTTGTGGATCCCATATTAGGTCATTTTTTTTCAATAAGGATGCTATGAGATCCTTTGTCAAATGCTTTACTAAAGTCAAGATATACTGTGTCAAGATGTGTGTTCACAGCCCAGCACCATGCAACTTGATTGGCATCTGTCAGAGAACAGCAGAATTGGAAGGTCCATAATGGCACCTGGTTCTCTTTATGGATGACAGTAGGTTCACAATGAGGCCATGACAGATGTAAAAGAGTCTGGAAACCCCAAGGGTTGCGCTATTCTGCTTGAGGTAATAGTGTGCCCTTAAATTTTTTAAAATTGATATATTAATAAAGTGTATTTTTCTAAAGAGATTCTTTTTGTCTTGAATTAGCCAGTAAGGCACTTTTCTGGCAGTGCACAGTTGTCAGTCAGACTTTGATGGCATATTCTAATGATAGATCATAAAGGTCTGTCATGAGTCATCCTTTTTAAGGGTTACGATGAAGATATCAGCATTGCAGACATTCCATGAGACTTCATCTTGTTTTGAAAAACAAGATGAATAAGAATGGATTTCTAGGTGGTTATACTTCATTTCTATCCTAAATCCAAGACAGCGAGGAGACATTGGGATAGTCTTTATTGCATGCGGTTACAAGCCATAGAAGGACCACTAAGATGCACACAGGAGGTTTCCTTTGAAAAGAGCTTTAGATACAAGTAAGAATGTGCAAATAAATAGGTGGGATGTTATTGGATGCAGATGAGAAAACGTGTCAGAAGAGTCTGTGACCACAAAGGGTATTTCCCTTAGTACCTTCGGGAAATGCCAGCTGAGATATAAAGCAGGGCTGTGGTCAGCTTTGTGGTACATTCCCAGAATGTTTAGTGCTAATCTCATTCTAGGATTATTGTGTTAGAAAAAAGATCAAGGTACTTTTCTGGGCTAAACAGACCCACAAAGACAACCATTACCTTATGGAAACTGAAATGTCTTATTTAGAAAATGAATATTCTTCATCATGATTTTTGAACAAAACTAAGTAAACCCACTGGCATAACTATAGGGAATGCAGGGGATGCGGTTGCACCCAGGCCCAAGGAGCCTCGGGGGGGCCCAAAAGGCCTCTATTCTCCATATAGGCAGCCCAGTACTATGAATAAAGCATTATAGTTGGGGGCCCTGTTGCAGGTTTTGCATTGGGGCCCAGGAGCTTCAAGCTACGCCTCTGAGTAAACCCATAATATTTGTGCATCTGAAAAAGTATGAACTTATTACATTTCACTTAGCTGATACATTTTGTTAAGATATTGCATGCTTTGGGCACATGCACACGGACTGAGAAAAAAGTTGCAGTTGAGTTTCTAGAGCGCAACTCTCATCAGACAGCCCGCAGACATCCTGTCCATGTGCTCTTTGATGTGCAAGATACTGAGGCTACCTACACATGGGCAAGGGGTATTGGGCTGAGAAACTCAGCTCGATATTGTGCTCACCAGCATGCGTTTTCACGCCAATGCGAAGTGTTTTTCTGGCAAAAACACCTTGTATTACTTCAGTAAAGCAGTGATCCTCCATTACGGCTTTTGGCTGTGTCGAGGATTGGCAAGTGTTTCCCATTGTGGCTCGTCCAGGTCCCTCCCACTGTGTCGAGGCTCGTCCAGGTCCTTCCTGCTGTGTTGAGGCTTGTCCAGGTACCTCCTGCTGCTCTCCAAAGCTCCGTTGTGTTTCCTGCAGTCCTCTGTATGAACTGCACCGGTGCTCTGGAAAGCAGCGAGAGGGACCTGGAAAAGCCTGCTAGGTAATGTATTCCATTTTTTTTGTTTGGTGTAACTAGGGCTCATTTTCGCAGTAGGGCTTATATTTCAAGCCTCCCCAAAAATCCTGAAAAATCAGGATAGGACTTATTTTTGGAATAGGTCTTATTTTGCGGGAAACACGGTATCACTAGAATGATGGGGCCTTTCGATGCTCCTCCTAGGTGTTGTGACTCTTTAGCTTCAAGATTTACATATCCCCAATGTTGAAGGCAATAGGAAAAAGTTAGTATTGAGGGAGAGAGGAAGCCAGTTTCAACACCGCATGGCAAACATCCACTAAACAAGGCTATAAGGACATTGCTCCACACTGGTAAACTTATCCAACAAAAATTACATATTCAGCGTGCAGGTGATGGATAAAAATCAAAACTTTATTGAATCCATTAAACCAACAGCTCCAGCAAATGTGCAAATGCCAACGAACAACGTGTTTTGGATGTGCTGTTCTTAATCATTGCGACTTAGGACAGCACGTCCAAAACGCCTTAGATGTTACTTGGCATTTGCATATTTCCTAGAGCTGTTGTTTTCATGGATTCAATAAAATTTTGAATTTTATCCATCACCTGCACGCTAGATATGTAATTTTAGTGGTAAAAAATGTATCATCAGAAGAGCTTTTGAGACCACTTTTCTGGCATCCTTTTTTTTCTGCTCTCTCTCGAAAAATGTGCCAAGTTGCAACACTCATGCACATGATCCAACATTGCTCATGCTGGTTTCTTCCGGGTCTCTGGATCAGATGCGGGGTGACATCACTAGATCCGCTGCAGATCATGTGGTGCACCTGCCGGCAGACACATATTTCAGTCAGCCCCAATCATCAAAAGTTAAACATCTCCCTGCTGCTGACTGGCTGATGGTTGACAGTTCAGACAACTAATCAGTAGTCTTAATAGAGTTGTATAGCTGATGGGCTCACTGGATTGATTGACAACTCAATCAGCCAATCTACTACTTTCTATTGTTGTATAAACCGGTAGCTCCTCCTTGCTGAGGGCATTGGTTGTCCTCCCTGTATTCTGGCCCTGTCAGGACTCAGCATACCTGTCTGTTGTCAGTCTTGCATTCTCAGTGTTCTATGTCCAGTCCTTCTGTAGTCCTCGATCTTTGACTTCAGACCTTGCCTCGTACAAGCAGTGGAGTTATCCTTTTTGGGATGGGTGCTCCACTTCTAGACTGGTCCAGTAGGGAAGGTTCAGGGTGTTTCATTCAGATCTGAACCTCTGTGTTCTGTCTAGTCCTGCATCTAGCTACCATTAGTCTCTCGTATACACCTGTCCAGACTGCTCTGGTACCCCCCTACCCCTATTTCGTCAGCAGTCTGAGATGGACCTGAAAGTACACTTTATAATGCACACAGTAATGCCGTATGGCAAATAATCCTCACAATATTTTTCATGCTGCTGGGCTAAAAGAGAAATCCACATAAAATTGAGCCAAATAAATACACCCAACCACATACAGTGCCCATAATATAGTTCTAGCCACAAAGCCATTCTCATAATAGTTCTTATGCAGTAGTAGTAGTCACACAGTAGTACTCACAGTAATGCTAGCCACATAGTAGCACAAATGTAGACATGCCTACAACAATAGTGTCATTTGATCTGTGCCAACCACATGCCCATACAGCAGTGCCAATAAAATAATACTGTCCAAAGCCTACTGCCATCCAGAAAATAGTCAGCATTCTATCACCTCCAGCCAGCAGACTGGTAATCTAATACCTTAATCCACAGGTTTGCTGGTCATTCATTCATCAAATGCTTGTTCATGTCAAAGTGTATGACAATACTAAGCCCATCCATTTTTTATATTTCAGTACATGAACTTCAAACTTTTATAACTTTTTTCTCATGGATTGGTATATCTAAATGGGGGAAAAATGTTTAATTTAGATTGAGCGCCAAAAGCTGTACAAACTTTTATGTTCTCCCTGAGTTCATGTGGGTTTGATTCAGGTCTTCTTGTCTACTACCACACTCCAAAAACACATGAATAGACTAACTGGCTTCCGATCAAATTGGCCCTGTGTGTGTTTGAGATAGATAAATTAGATTGTGAGTTGTATTGGGAGCAGGGACTGATGTGAATAATAATGTTTGTATAACTTTGATTTTTAAATATATCCTTTACTCATCAGGATAATCCCTATCCACATGGCCTTTTAGAGCATCCATCAGTTACATTCCCATGATGTTAATCGAATGTAAAATCTAATATTGTTAAAAGCAGGGGTGAAGCTAGCCTCTCTACCACCGGACACAGACTATAAAAAGGTGACATTTCCTCTCGCATCTATCTAGGGGGCTGTTGCAGTGGGTTTTGGTTTTTGTTCACAGAGGTGTGGTTTATGCTAGTGATGTTTTGGATTTTCCTCTCAGCATTCTCTGGCACTAGTGAAGTGTTTATGGGAGTGTTCTGCTACCTATTACACCTGTCTAGCAATCAGGAAGGGCTTTTGTTCCTGTCTTGGCTGTGGACCTGTGCTGATTATTCTCAGTCTTCATCTGATGGTTGTTGGAATCAGAGCTGGACCTTGGTCTCCTGTTTTTTTCCTGCTGATCTCAAGCTAAGTACTGTGGTTATTGGTGATAGTTGTATTCTTAATTAGTTGTTTACTTCTGTCCCAGATAGGAACAGTGAGGGGCCGAGGATCGTGGGTCGGGTGCATTCTTATGAGGATGGGACATCCGCTATAGGCAGGTACGGTCTCTTATTCTAGTCATATAGGGAAAGTTCAGCACATTGGTTTCAGTACATCCTGGTCAGACATGACAGATGCATCTGGCATGAGTTGAGTTGAGCAACTCAAACCAAGCGGCGCCACCTTGCGGCCAGAGCTTATACAAAGCAGGCACAGTGTCAGTGTGAATTATGTGTCATCAGCCAACCAGGAAAAGCCAAATCTATGCAGCGCTAAGCACAGCATGTCCTAGGCTGGTTGCTGACAAGCAGTTCACACTGATATGGCTCATATGAAAGGGAGAGGGATCGACTGGAACTGGGCACAAAGTGCATGGCAGGAAGACCCTCTTTAGGGCCTAAACGGACAGGCACAGATATTAATAAGCTCGCCACTACAGAGCATATTAGTGCATGAACCAGTGTTTTGTTTTTGTTTTTTTTACTAGTCAAAGTCCGCACTATTGAAAAAAAATCATTCTGGCATGTAGAGAAACAAGTCCTACCTTTTATCGTGCATAGTATTAACGTGGAAGAATCACGCTAGTGGAAACTAAACCATTGAAATCAATGATTTCATTTTGGCCTGTTTTTCAGCCATAATTTTCATGGCCGCAAAAATAGACAAAATTGTGGTGGTCTGAAGAAGTCAGGCAGTGAAGACAAGTGCAGACACAGTCCCCACTCCTCATCTGGACCACAGTGATTGCTGAATCAGATTGCAGTGTAGGAAGAGGCTTTGGCCAGCTGTTGTAATGACAGGAGAGCAGTGAAGAAGAAAAGAGGGTGGCACACATGGGAAGGGGCAAGTTGTTATTAAGGAAGTGCATTTTTTTTCTCCTGAGTTAGGAACACATTTTGCACATTAGCCACTAATAAGCACAAGTCCTTCTGCCAACAGCTCGTAGCTGTAATGCTGCTCCAGCTGAAAAGTCATAGGGTGCTGCCTGAGGCAAGAGGCTCAAGTTGCCTCATGGTAGATGCGCTCCTGGTTAAATCGGCTTACCAGTGATAATAGAGCTTAAAATTCTTCAATTCTGTTACTCAGCTACTGCACCCCCTGTCATGAGAAGGAGACTGAATGAAACCCTGGTCGTGCAATCACACCAGCGCTCCATTTGCTTTCAATAGGGCTCCCGAGATCCTTATTGTGTATCTGTAGATATGCCATAAATATCCTTTTAATATAAGTAATTACCTTTACCAGCTGGGATATCTTCTCTTCTTGCTTCCTTGCACAGTACAGGTGTTTCCCATAGATAAAGATTAACAAAAAGGGAGGGACACGATATAGAGAAGGTGAGGCGCACTGTCATCTCATCTCAACAAGACCAGCTATATGGGTGTAAGATACTACGCTGTCCTAGATGGTAAGCAGGTACAAGCTCTGGTGCGCTCTGCTGAGCTCCTGCAGTCCACTTATAGTCTTGCAAAGGCACACTGCTTGGGACCTGCCAAGTGGCAAGCAAATGCATGATTGTTCAGTGTCAGACTGAGCCCCACAGAATGTTTTTCTGTCCCTCCAGTAGGCCAGCTTGATTTTGAATATAGCCACATTCACTACAATGGAGTTGTGTTGCATGTCCCTGCATAAGCTTTCTTGGAACCCACCCCTTCATTTTTGGGCCCACGGGGGTTCCACAGGTTGGGATGCCTTGACAAAATGCCCTCACTTCTTAAGATGTTGTTGCTTTTTTAAATGAAACCTAGATATGTGATATTTCAGCACTACCTTTCAAAAGGTTTTATACACTGACATGTCAAAAATCATAGGACAGGAACTAATATCATGTAGGACCTCCTCTAGCCCAGTGAAGTGCAGCAACTTGACATGGCATTGATTCCACAAGTGGACAGAACACATCTGGAAGGATGTTGAGCCATGTCCTCTGGATAGTCACCCACAACTTGGTGGTATTTGTAGGTGTAGGATCTTGGATGCCAATAGGCCTGACCACTACATCCAATAAATGCTATATTGGACTCATGTCAGGCTAATGTGCAGTCCACCACATTTGTATTAACTCTCCAGAATGCCTCTTGAACCAATTCTAAATAACTTGAATCCTATGGCACAGTGCATTATCCTGCTGGAATATTCCTTTGTGAAATCCATGAAGGGCTGTATATGGTCACCAAGCAGTGTGAAACATAGTGGTGTCGGTCAACTTGAGCCCTATGGCACGGTGCATTATCCTGCTTGAATATCCTTTTGTGAAATCTATTAAGGGCTGTATATGGTCACTAAGCAGTGAAACATAGTTGCGCCGGTCAATGATGTCTTTAGGTGGACCAGTGGACCCAACCAATGCCATGAGAACACACCCCACACCAATTTGGAACCACCAACAGCCAGCACAGTGCCTTGTTCTAAACTAGGGTTCATGGCTTCATACGATCTTTGCTACAAACAAACCCTATGATCAATTCGAAACAATACGGTGACTCATTGAACCATGCCACGTTGCCAGTCCTCTATGGCCTAGTTACCAATCTCACTAGCGCTAATGAGTAGAGATGAGCGAGCACGCTCTGTAAGGTCAGTTACTCCAGCGAGCATCGCTCTTCTCGAGTAACTGCCTTCTCCTCCGAGCGTGCTCGGCCGGGAAGCGGGGGAGAGTGGAGGCGAGCGTGGGGGAGAGTGAGAAAGATCTCTCTCTCTCCCACCCTCTACCGCCCGCCGCCCCCCCAAACACGCTCGGAGGAGAAGGCAGTTACTTGAGATGAGCGATGCTCACTCGAGTAACTGACCTTACCGAGCGTGCTCACTCATCTCTACTAATGAGGCATTGTGTCTTCTGATCCATATCCCATGGAAACTAAAGAACACTGCCCTGACCTGTGGGATATGCATGTAGATGTAATTTCTGCCAGAGTTGCTTGTCTGTTCGCAAAGACAATTGTAGCTAGACGCCGACTGTGATCATTAACCACTTAATGACACGGCCCTTTTTTTTCCATTTTCGTTTTTTCCTCCCCCCTTTAAAAAAATCCTAACTTCTTTATTTATCCATCTACGTCGCTGTATGAAGGCTTGTTTTTTGCGGGACGAGTTGTATTTTTCAGTGGTGCCATTTAAAGTACCATATAATGTACTGAAAAACGTTTAAAAAATTCTAAGTGGCGTAAAATGAAAACAAAATGACATTCCGCCATCTTTCAGTGCGTCTTGTTTCTATGGCGCACAAACTGCAACAAAAACGATACGATAGCTTTACTCTATGGGTCAGTATGATTACTACGATACCAAACTTGTATAGTTTTTTTTTTACTGTACTACACTTTCTTTTCTTCAAAGACATTTAATTTTTTTCAGTTATTTTCTGCCGTCATCTTGTGTGCGCAATAACTTTTTTATTTTTCCATCGACGTAGTTGAGCGAGGGCTCATTTTTTTGCGGAATGTCCTTTATTTTCCGTTAGTACTAATTCGGAATACATACGACTTTTTGATCGCTTTTTATTGCGTTTTTTCTGGGAGACAGGGTGACAGAAAAAGTGCATTTCTAATGTTCTTTATTTATTTTTTCGGACAACGTTCACCGTGCGGGAAAAATAATGCGCTACTTTGATAGATTGGACTTTTACAGAAGCTCCAATACCAAATATGTTTTTCAACTTACAATTTAGATTTTTTTAATTACAGATACGTCATACTGCATTCTTACAGGCAGCCTATCAAGCCACCCCACGGGGATGGCTTGATAAGCAGTCTCCCAAGGCAGTCCTGGGGCCTTTCAGAAAGCCCCCAGCTGCCATGACACCTGCACGGCTTCCCCGATCTCACAGCGACGGGGGCCGTATGGGACCCCTGAACATCGTTTGGGGGTTTTAAATGCCGCTGTCAATTAAAGGGTTAATAGCCACGATCGTCCGAACGTCCGATTGCAGCTATTGCCTGTTGGTGTCAGCTGTAGTAAACAGCTGACGCCCACGCTGTATGCAGAGAGGTCGTCCCACGACCTCTCTTCATATATACCCCGACGCTCCAGGACGTAAATGTACGTCCTGGAGTGGGAAGGGGTTAAGCACCTGTGTACAGCCAGTGTGCTATCCACTGTTGGTGGTAATGCCTTCAATGTTGTTTTCCTGGTACATATGTGATACTGTGGATCAAGGTATGTTAAATGCCCGAACAACTTCAGAAATGAAATGTCCCATTTGTCTGGAACCAACTATAATGCCTCGTTCGGACTCTGATAATTTATTTTGCCTTCCAATGAGCACGCTGGTCACAGCTCAACCTCACTCACAAGAAAGCACCTCACAATTTAGGGCCATTTTACATAAGCCAATAAATTGTTCAGATTCTCGTATCCAGTGGGAATCTGAACAAATTATAATTTCATTCAATCTAAATGCATACATTGACAACAACAAACAAGAATTCATTCACTTCTCGTTCAGTTTCTGAATGCATCAAACTGAACAATGGATTGGCCCATGTAAACAGGCAGTTGGCCATTTATGTGACCAAGCCTGTTTGCGCCTTAATGACCAGGTCAAATTTTGAAAATCTGACATGTGTCACTTTAACATAGAATAACTCCGTAAAGGTTTTGCATATCCAAGTGACTCTGACATTGTTTTCTCGCCACATATTGTACTTCATTTAGGTGGTAAAAATAAACCGATAGAATTTATGTATATAGATTAAAAGCCCAAAATTGGGAAGATTTTGAAAAAATTATCATTTTTTCACATTTTCAACTGCAATATATCAAATATGTGCAAACATTCAGTACAGATTTTTGATAAGATTAGAGATGAGCGAACGTACTCGTCCGAGCTTGATACTCGTTCGAGTATTAGCGTGTTCGAGATGCTCGTTATTCGAAACGAGCACCACGCGATGTTCGAGTTACTTTCACTTTCATCTCTGAGACGTTAGCGCGCTTTTCTGGCCAATAGAAAGACAGGGAAGGCATTACAACTTCCCCCTGCGACGTTCAAGCCCTATACCACCCCCCTGCAGTGAGTGGCTGGCGAGATCAGGTGTCACCCGAGTATAAAAATCGGCCCCTCCCGTGGCTCGCCACAGATGCATTCTGACAGAGATCAGGGACAGTGCTGCTGGTGCCGGAGCTGGTATAGGGAGAGCGTTAGGAGTATTTTAGGCTTCAAGAACCCCAACAGTCCTTCTTAGGGCCACATCTTACTGTGCGCAGTAGTGTGGAGGCTGCTTTTTGCAGTGTTGCACATTTTTTTTTTTTTTGTATATCGGCTGTGCAGAGCATTGCGCCCTGCACTAATTATACATAGTCCAGGGCCAGTAGTGGTGGTGAGGCAGGGACAGAAGACATATTTATTGAATATAGGCAGTGGGCCTTTCCAAAAACATTTGGGAAAAAAAATCTATTTGGGCTGCCTGTGACTGTCCTCAGTGTAATGGGTCTGTGCTGGGGGTAGTTGTCCTAATTCATACGCAGCCAGCTAAGTGTTACAGCAGGCTTGCGCAAAATTATTTCCTGGCTCTGTGTTGGCTGTTACATCACCGCTGTATTCCAGTCCACAGTGCAACAGTCTGCAGTTATTTTACATACTCCAGGGCCAGTAGTGGTGACGCAGAGAGAGAAGACATATACAGTGTATATAGGCAGTGGGCCTTTCCAAAAACATTTGGGAAAAAAAATCTATTTGGGCTGCCTGTGACCGTCCTCAGTGTACTGGGTCTGTGCTGGGGGTAGTTGTCCTAATTCATACGCAGCCAGCTAAGTGTTACAGCAGGCTTGTGCAAAATTATTTCCTGGCTCTGTGTTGGCTGTTACATCACCGCTGTATTCCAGTCCATAGTGCAACAGTTTGCAGTTATTTTACATACTCCAGGGCCAGTAGTGGTGACGCAGAGGGAGAAGACATATACAGTGTATATAGGCAGTGGGCCTTTCCAAAAATATTTGGGAAAAAAAATCTATTTGGGCTGCCTGTGACCGTCCTCAGTGTACTGAGTCTGTGCTGGGGGTAGTTCTCCTAATTCATACGCAGCCAGCTAAGTGTTACAGCAGGCTTGCGCAAAATTATTTCCTGGCTCTGCTGTGCGTTCCTTAAGCGAAGTCAGCCTCCAACCACAGGCCAATAAGTGGCACATTTAATTACAGCGTTCTGTTTCTGCACTACTGGTAATACAGCATGCTGAGGGGTAGGGGCCTAGAGGACGTGGACGCGGGCGAGGATGCGGAGGCCCAAGTCAGGGTGTGGGCACAGGCCGAGCCAGTGCGGTGGCCAGAGGTAGAGGCAGGGCCAGACCGAATAATCCACCAACTGTTTCCCAAAGCGCCCCCTCGCGCCATGCCACCCTGCAGAGGTCAAGGTGCTCTACGGTGTGGCAGTTTTTCACAGAGACGCCTGACGACCGACGAACAGTGGTGTGCAACCTTTGTCGCGCCAAGATCAGCTGGGGAGCCACCACCACCAGCATGCGCAGGCATATGATGGCCAAGCACCCCACAAGGTGGGACGAAGGACGTTCACCGCCTCCGGTTTGCACCACTGCCTCTCCCCCTGTGCCCCAACCTGCCACTGAGATCCAACCCCCCTCTGAGGACACAGGCACTACTGTCTCCTGGCCTGCACCCACACCCTCACCTCCACTGTCCTCGGCCCCATCCAGCAATGTCTCTCAGCGCAGCGTCCAGACGTCGCTAGCGCCACTGTTTGAGCGCAAGCGCAAGTACGCCGCCACGCACCCGCACGCTCAAGCGTTAAACGTGCACATTGCGAAATTGATCAGCCTGGAGATGCTGCCATATAGGCTTGTGGAAACGGAGGCTTTCAAAAGCATGATGGCAGCGGCGGCCCCGCGCTACTCGGTTCCCAGTTGCCACTACTTTTCCCGATGTGTCGTCCCAGCCCTGCACGACCACGTCTCCCGCAACATTGTACGCGCCCTCACCAACGCGGTTACTGCCAAGGTCCACTTAACAACGGACACGTGGACAAGCACAGGCGGGCAGGGCCACTATATCTCCCTGACGGCACATTGGGTGAATTTAGTGGAGGCTGGGACCGAGTCAGAGCCTGGGACCGCTCACGTCCTACCCACCCCCAGAATTGCGGGCCCCAGCTCGGTGCTGGTATCTGCGGCGGTGTATGCTTCCTCCACTAAACCACCCTCCTCCTCCTCCTTCTCCAATGCAACCTCTGTCTTGCAATCAAGATGTGTCAGCAGCAGGAGCACGTCGCCAGCAGTCGCTGTCGCGCGGCGTGGCAGCACAGCGGTGGGCAAGCGTCAGCAGGCCGTGCTGAAACTACTCAGCTTAGGAGAGAAGAGGCACACGGCCCATGAACTGCTGCAGGGTCTGACAGAGCAGACCGACCGCTGGCTTTCGCCGCTGAGCCTCCAACCGGGCATGGTCGTGTGTGACAATGGCCGTAACCTGGTGGCGGCTCTGCAGCTCGGCAGCCTCACGCACGTGCCATGCCTGGCCCATGTCTTTAATTTGGTGGTTCAGCGCTTTCTGAAACGCTACCCACACTTGTCATACCTGCTCGGAAAGGTGCGCCGGGTCAGCGCACATTTCCGCAACTCCAAGACGGACGCTGCCACCCTGCGGACCCTGCAACATCGGTTTAATCTGCCAGTGCACCGACTGCTGTGCGACGTGCCCACATGGTGGAACTCTACGCTCCACATGTTGGCCAGACTCTATGAGCAGCGTAGAGCTATAGTGGAATACCAACTCCAACATGGGCGGCGTAGTGGGAGTCAGCCTCCTCAATTCTTTACAGAAGAGTGGGCCTGGTTGGCAGACATCTGCCAGGTCCTTGGAAACTTTGAGGAGTCTACCCAGATGGTGAGCGGGGATGCTGCAATCATTAGCGTCACCATTCCTCTACTATGCCTCTTGAGAAGTTCCCTGCAAAGCATAAAGGCAGACGCTTTGCACTCGGAAACGGAGGCGGGGGAAGACAGTATGTCGCTGGATAGTCAGAGCACCCTCATGTCTATATCTCAGCGCATTGAGGAGGAGGAGGAGGGGGAGGAGCATGAGGAGGAGGGGGAAGAGACAGCTTGGCCCACTGCTGAGGGTACCCATGCTGCTTGCCTGTTATCCTTTCAGCGTGTATGGCCGGAGGAGGAGGAGGGGGAGGAGGATCCTGAAAGTGATCTTCCTAGTGAGGACAGCCATGTGTTGCGTACAGGTACCCTGGAACACATGGCTGACTTCATGTTAGGATGCCTTTCTCGTGACCCTCGCGTTACACGCATTCTGGCCACTACGGATTACTGGGTGTACACACTGCTCGACCCATGGTATAAGGAGAACCTTTCCACTCTCATTCCCGAAGAGGAAAGGGGTTCGAGAATGATGCTATACCACAGGGCCCTGGTGGAAAACTGATGGTAAACTTCCCATCCGACAGCGCTAGTGGCAGAAGGCGCAGTTCCTGAGGGCCAGGTAGCAGGGGAGGCGCAGAGATCAGGCAGCATGTACAGCACAGGCAGGGGAACATTCTCCAAGGTCTTTGCCAGCTTTATGGCTCCCCAGCAAGACTGTGTCACCGCTCCCCAGTCAAGGCTGAGTTGGCGGGAGCACTGTAAAAGGATGGTGAGGGAGTACGTAGCCAATCGCACGACCATCCTTGGTGACACCTCTGCCCCCTACAACTACTGGGTGTCGAAGCTGGACACGTGGCCTGAACTTGCGCTGTATGCCCTGGAGGTGCTTGCTTGTCCTGCGGCTAGCGTTTTGTCAGAGAGGGTGTTTAGTGCGGCTGGGGGAATCATCACGGATAAGCGTACCCGCCTGTCAACCGACAGTGCCGACAGGCTTACACTCATCAAGATGAACAAAGCCTAGACTTCCCCAGACTTCTCTTCTTCACCAGCGGACAGCAGCGATACCTAAGCAATACGTAGGCTGCACCCGCGGATGGAAGCATCGTTCTCTATCACCATCCAAAACGGGGACATTTTTGCTTCATCAATCTGTGTATAATATTCCTCCTCCTCCTCCTGCTCCTCCTCCTGAAACCTCATGTAATCACGCTGAACGGGCAATTTTTCTTAGGCCCCCAAGGCTCAGTCATATAATTTTTGCAAACAATTTTTATACGTTTCAATGCTCATTAAAGCGTTGAAACTTGCACCTGAACCAATTTTTATTTTAACTGGGCTGCCTCCAGGCCTAGTTATCAATTAAGCCACATTAACCAAAGCGATTAATGGGTTTCACCTGCCCTCTTGGTTGGGCATGGGCAATTTTTCTGAGGTACATTAGTACTGTTGGTACACCAATTTTTTGGGGCCCTCGCCTACAGTGTAATCCAATTAATTTTTTGCCCACCTGCATTACAGCTGACGTTACATCAGCTGTGCTGGGCACTGCAATGGGATATATTAATGTACCGCCGGTGGGTTCCAGGGAGCCACCCATGCTGTCGGTCCACACGGAGTTGTAACTACATGTGTCCACTTCTAAAGAACCCCAGTCTGACTGGGGCATGCAGTGTGGGCCGAAGCCCACCTGCATTAAACATGACATTACCTCAGCTGTGATGGGCAATGCAATGGGATATAATTATGTACCGCCGGAGGCTTCCTGGCACCCACCCATGCTGTCGGTCCACACGGAGTTGTAACTACATGTGTCCACTTCTAAAGAACCCCAGTCTGATTGGGGCATGCAGTGTGGGCTGAAGCCCACCTGCATTAAACATGACATTACCTCAGCTGTGATGGGCAATGCTATGGGATATATTTATGTGCCGCCGGTGGCTTCCTGGCACCCACCCATGCTGTCGGTCCACAGGGATTTCACAATAGGGAGTTGTACCTGCCTGTGTCTATGAATTAAAAAGCCCGGTCAGGTTGGGGCATGCAGTGTGGGCCGAAGCCCACCTGCATTTAATCTGACGTTAGCTCTGCTGTCCAGGGCACTGCAATGGGATACATTTATGTACAGCCGGTGGGTTCCAGGGAGCCACCCATGCTGTGGGTGCACACGGAATTCCCATTGCGGAGTTGGAGATTCCCAGTTGTACCTGCCTGTGACTATTTATAAAAAACCATGGTCTGACTGGGGCATGCAGACACCTTCACAGAATGAATAGTGTGTGGCACATAGGTTCCCCATTGCTATGCCCACGTGTGCAGCTCCTGATGGCGGTGGCACAGGATTATATTTCTCATTGCTTCTGTACAGCATTGTGGGCTATCGCCCCGCCACTTTTAAAGAGGGTCGCTGCCTAGCCGTGCCAACCCTCTGCAGTGTTTGCCTGCAGTTCCTCCTCATGGCAGACGCACTTATAAATAGACATGAGTGTGGCGTGGCATGAGGGCAGCTGAAGGCTGCGCAGGGACAATTTGGTGTGCGCTGTGGACACTGGGTCGTGCAGGGGGTAGCATGTAACCCAGGAGAAGTGGCAGCGGAGTGTCATGCAGGCAGTGATTGTGCTTTATTGGAGGTAGTGTGGTGCTTAGGTAAGGTATGCATTGCTAATGAGGGCTTTTCAGAAGTAAAAATTGTTGGGAGGGGGGGCCCACTCTTGCCGCTATTGTGGCTTAATAGTGGGACCTGGGAACTTGAGATGCAGCCCAACATGTAGCCCCTCGCCTGCCCTATCCGTTGCTGTGTCGTTCCCATCACTTTCTTGAATTGCCCAGATTTTCACAAATGGAAACCTTAGCGAGCATCGGCGATATACAAAAATGCTCGGGTCGCCCATTGACTTCAATGGGGTTCGTTATTCGAAACGAACCCTCAAGCATCGCGAGATTTTTGTCCCGAGTAACGAGCACCCGAGCATTTTGGTGCTCGCTCATCTCTAGATAAGATATATATTTCCATCAGTTTACTCTATTCTGGACGCACATAGGTTTTTTAAAACCTTTTGGAAGATGTACAAATTAAATGTTTAAAATTGATTATCAACATTTTGAGGAACACTTTGTTTTCCTACACCAAGCCAAGATTGCAAAGGCTCCTAGGTGTCAGAATCATAAATACCCCCACAAATGACTCCATTTAAAAAAACACACTTTTGAATGTATTGACTGAGGGGGGTCAGGAGAGTTTCTTTTCAGGAATTAATTTAGAGGAGAAAAAATTAAATGTCATATTTTTGCAAATATGTCATTTAAAAGACAGGATTTTTTCTGTAGTGCACATGATAATAAGGATTTGCACCCAAAATGGATACCCCTGCTTGTCCTGTGTTCAAAAACATACCCATTGTGGCCCTAATCTTATGTCAGTATAGACAATGGGGTCCAAACCGAAAGGAGCAGTCGGTGGCTTTCAGAACAGAAATTTTGCTTGAAGGCGTTTTAGGCTCCATTGCCCACTTGTAGAGCCCTTGAGCGGTGAAAACGATATAGAACCCGCACAAATGACCCCATTTCGAAAACTAGACGCCTTAACGCATTAAACTGGTGGTGTGTATTTTACCCCACAGTTTTTGAATGAATCTGAACGAAGCAGAAGGAAGAAACTACGATTTTCATTTTTTTGGCAATTGTTTTATTTTAAAAATAGTTTTTTTTGCACAGCACAGACATGAATAAAGACTTTCACCCCAAAATGGATCGCCCCGTTTGTCCCGTGTTCAGAAACATACCCATTGTGGCCCTAATATTATATCCGTATGCACAACGGGGCTCAAACTAAAAGGAGCATTAAACTTCAACTGTGTTTTAACTTTTACGTAATCGCCATTATCCATTGGATAACAGTGATCACGTGACTGGGGACCACTCACTGAGGCCCACGGTCAGTGTTCTATGTTCTCGGCTACCTTTAGTAGCTAGGAGCAAATAGACTTTAAATTTCCCAGGCCCTTCCCAGCTTCTGCGATTGCGTCCGCCATTTTGCTGATTGGCGCATGTGCCGAAGTTGAGTAACCACTCCACCTCCATCCACTCAGCAATACTTGTCCCTGTGTAAAAGCACAGGAATAGAGATGATCGAGCATACTCGGTAAGGTGGTATACTCGAGAGAGCATCGCCTTTTTCGAGTACCTGCTAGCTCGTCCCTGAAGATTCGGGGAGGCTGCAGGGGTCGGGGGTGGCAAGGGGGAGCGGGGAGGAGAGTGAGAGAGATCCCTCTCTCTCTCTTCCTCCCGATCCCATATGCAACCCCCCGTTCATCTCCGCGGCCCCCTGAATCTTCAGGGACGAGGCAGCAGGTACTCGAAAAAGGCGAAGCTCTCTCGAGTATATCGCCTTACCAAGTATGCTTGCTCATCTCTACACAGGAACAATCATTTCTGGGACAACCTGTTGGGCATCAGCACCCAACAGGTCCCCCTTGTGTTAAATCACCCTTATACAGGTGTGGGTGGTCCCAAACGATCACCTGAGGTAACACCACTTGATATTCAATCTACATACTGCTATCCCAAGACTTTTAGCATGCCTGTGCATTTGTTCAATATTATGGCAAAAAAATGTGAAATATCATGAAACAAATGATAAAACTGCAGTATTCCACCAAATTTACAATGCAGTAATGACACAGATAGTAGTTACTACGGCCAGAGAATAATTCATAGGCTTCTTTCAGCAGAACTGGAAATGCGTAAATTCCTGATATATAGGTGGAGAGCTTCTCAGAGGGCTCGGAGTACAAGGCTGCTTTTTTTTCTTTGACGGAAAACAGAGACAGAGACATGACACAGAGGGCAATTGGGTTACATTTGATTTACCATCTGAGTGCAAGGATGTAGATTTTTTTAAGTCTCCCCATTGATAGATGACTTACTGACCTTCACTTATTAATCGTTCCGCTGTGTGTCTGCGAGGAGTTCAAGCACAATTATTTGTACTTTTCTAAAAGCAGCTATTATTGCTGAAGTCGTGTGCTTTTAACATGGATATAAAATCCAGGATGTTAGTGCAATAAATTATTTAGTCTACACGTTAATCCATCTTTGTACACTAACTTAAAATGGCAAGGTTCGGGAAAATCATCTTTAAAACCCTTAATGCAAAAAAAAAAAATGGTTGAATTTTTCTGATAATTTCATATATAATAACACTGAAAAACAAAAAATATTCAGTGATGATAAAAGAAAAAACATGATTAATGGTCAAAATCTGCATTCAAGAAAATCCATATCAGAAATCGGGACATTTAACCCCTTCACGACCACTATGCATTTTGCTATTACAAGGGTCATATGGATCAGGTTCGGGAACTGATTCTGTTCCATAGCCGGCAGCAATAAACTGCTGTGATTGGAGCTAGCTCTACTTGTGTTAGTTAACTATTTAGATGCCACGGTCAAAGCTCACTGTGTGTCTAAATATTTAGCTCGAGGGGAGTCCCCCTCAATGCACTTTTGGTACATGATCATGTGATACTGAAAGACTAGCTTGGAAGTCTAGTGAAGGCTCCCAAGGCTTTCTTTTATCGATACCTATTAACACTTTCCAATCCACTGTCTGACGTCTTAAGACATTACGATTTAAGGCTGTACAGCTCTGATGTTGGAAGACATCCGTCAGGATTCTCTTACTGTATATTGCCAGCCTCTCTGCTGTCAAAGCCTATCCAACGTGTCACCTCATGCAGTACGGACTTTAGCCAGCATATAGCGCTGTTGTATAATGACAGAAAAAGAGTAAGCCCCCTAGGAAAACCAGGATACAAATTGGATTGGAATGGGTTAAGCCCTGCTTAAAAAGATGTATGCACCTCAAAATGGTACATATTAACCCCTTAATGACGCAGCCCCTTTTTCTTTTTCCATTTTCGTTTTTTCCTCCCCACTTCAAAAAAAATCGTAACTCCTTTATTTATCCATCGGCGTCGCTATATGAGGACTTGTTTTTTGCGGGACGCATTGTATTTTTCAATGGTGCTATTTGAAGTATCATATAATTTACTGAAAAACGTTAAAAAAATTCTAAGTGGAGTAAAATGAAAACAAAAACGACATTTTGCCATCTTTTAGTGCGTCTTGTTTCTATGGCGCACAAACGGCAACAAAAGCAACATGATAACTTTATTCTATGGTTCGGCATGATTACTACAATACCAAACTTGTATAGGTTTTTTTCTTACTATACTACTCTTTTTTGTTTTTTTTCCCAAAGACATTTAATTTTTTTCAATTATTTTCTGCGGTCATTTTGTGCGCGCAATAACTTTTTTATTTTTCCATTGACGTAGTTGAGCGATGGCTCATTTTTTGCAGGATGTCCTGTAGTTTCCGATAGTATTAATTTGGAATACATATGACTTTTTGATCGCTTTTTATTGCGTTTTTTCTAGGAGACAGGGTAACTAAAAAAGTGCATTTCTTGCGTTCTTTATTTTTTTTTTTTCGAACGACGTTCACCATGCAGGAAAAATAATGTGCTACTTTGATAGATCGGACTTTTACGAACACGGCGATACCAAATACATATTTTTATTTTATAATTTAGATTTTTTAATAATGGATATGGCAAAAGGGGGGTGATTTAAACTTTTATAACTTTTTTTTACAATTAAAAAAACTTTATTGATTTTTTTACTTTACTTTGAAGTCCCCCTGGGGGACTTTAACATGCGATGCTTTGATCGCTCCTGCAGTATGACGTAAGGCTATAGCCTTACGTCATATTGCAATTTAACAGGCAGTCTATCAAGCCACCCCATGGGGATGGCTTGATAGGCAGTCTGGTAAGGCAGCCCTGGGGCCTTTCATTAGGCCCCCGGCTGCCATGACACCTGCACGGCTCCCCCGATCTCACCGCGGGGGGGCCGTGCAGGACCCCCGAACATCATTCGGGGGATTTAAATGCCGCTGTCAGAATTGACAGCGGCATTTAAATGGTTAATAGCCGCGATCGGTCGAACGGCCGATCGCAGCTATTGCCCGAGGGTGTCAGCTGTTATAAACAGCTGACGCCCGCACTGTATGAAGAGCGGTTGCCACGCAACCTCTCTTCATACATACCCCGCCTCTCCATGACATACCGGTATGTCATGGAGCGGGAAGGGGTTAAACTTATAGTTCGCCCTTACAAAATGAGCCCTCACAGAGCCCAATCAACGAAAAAGTCAAAAAAAGTCAAAATATGTCTTAGAATATGGCGAAGGAAAGTAATATTTGCATTACCATGACCGCTATAGAAACAAAAGCTCCCAAAATTGATGCACTTGCATTTTTTTTTTCATTTCACCCAATTTAAACTTTTTAAAAAGCTTTGTAGTGCATAATATGATTAAATGTAGGAAGTAAACCGTCTCTTTAGTGCCACTTTTTGGAGATGGCTATCCTGTCCGTCAATCTCCATCCCGTAGAAGAGCCTTGAAAAATGACTGGGGCCTTTTTTTTTTAAACCAAGCCAGGAAAAGACATCCTGAAACATGTCTAGCGATTTTAGTCAAGTCATGTTCCCCTCAAAAGGAACAGGTGTTAAAAAAGACTTTATAGCAGCTGGGTCTCTTCAATGAGAACCGCTACTACCCAAGGACTCCAAAATTTAAAGAACAGTAAGAACGGAGGTCATAGGTTGCCCGTTCAGGCCCTGCAATAGTCATAACACAGTTTTTCTGCACTACTATTTTTTATTATTTCCCGATATGTAAAACCATAGAATTCAAAGATGCTGTACTTATGCTTTCTCACAACTGTGTGTGTGTGTGTGTGTGTGTGTGTGTGTGTATATATATATATGCCTTCCACTTTCCTGTTCCATCATGAGAACAGGAAAACAGAATGCTGGATCTGTCCTGTGACTCAAACATATGGTGCCCCATGGACCCCATCGAGGGTATTAGGGTCTGCCCAGCTTCCGTCCTGCCCTCCAACACTTTTCTGGGCAGAATAGCACAATGTTGTGCTATTTTGTCCGGTATTTTGGGCCAGTTCTCTGAAATGCACAGATGTGAACATGGCCTCAGTAAGTTACATTTGTAAACTCTGATCTTAAACCAATAAAAAGCATATACAACTACCTGCATAAAGCCAGCAGCAAACCACTGCAATTTCTATTGAATAACTTTGGTTGGAATCCACACAAGACTTGTCAATACAGACATGGAAAATACCACAATGTGATAAAGTGCAGAGATGAACTGTAATTACTCTAGCAAAGACAAGAGCGTCCATTATCACATAGCAAGTTATGGCATATAGGCCAGCTTTATAGCGGCTGAAACTCTTATGGAGTTTGAAATCCTAGTTAATCTCTTAATGTATAAACAGTTGAACCACTAGAAAGCAGAATGAGGGATAGGTAAGCTTCTAAAGTAGTCTTCCCATTGTGCTAGAGACTAGTGTTACTTTACAGTCCCGTGCGTACACGTCTACCTTCTACATTTCAAGAAAATGGACATTTTAAGTGTCCAATTAAAGAATTATTCCAGGAAGCCACGGTAGAGTCTGGCCATTGCCTAAGGTGGTTGCTGCCAACTTGGCTTAACACAAGGGCATGTGTATTTACGTACGCCTGAGCGTAGCATTTTCGCAGAATGAACGATGCTTATTGCATGCATATCAGTGAATTTTTCTTGACAGGCATATTCTTTTGCGAGCAGCAAACAAAGATTCACCAATTGAAATAGCTAATGAGTTCTAGATGTGTTCTTCTTCCTGCGCAATTACGCAGTGTTTCACACATCCCCTTGAGTATTGCGCGCATGTCTGTGCGTCCCCCATTGACCTCTATGGGGACCTTTGGTGTGCAAATACGCATAAAAATAAAACCTGTTCTCGCAAAATATGGAAATATCAACAATCGCAATGAAATCAAAGGGTGCTATTTTCTGCGTATTGTGCATGCAAATGTTGCACTCACAAATACGCTTCCAACTACGCCCATGTAAAGCCGGCCTGAGGGTTCATAACAGCATATTAGATTCTCTTTAAAATGAATGGGATCTTTGTGTGTAATACCAAGCCTGGCCACTGCAGTGGGAACAGAGCTGTCTGTTTCCTGTAGAAATAAGCTCAGTGCAGGAGTGCATTGGTCCAGGAACAGTTAACTCCTTAACACTATACAGTTACATCCTGCGACGATATACCTCCATACAACGTGGGTGCTGGCTGTTTCTTACAGCTGACACCTGGCGGCAACAGCTCCGTTAAGCCGCGCAGCTCATCGGAACTGCTTACTCTTTAAATGCCGCTTTCAATTCTGACAGCAGCATTTAAATCCCCTGGCCGATTTTCGGGAGTACTATGTCAACGGAAAAATAAAAAAAGGTATTGCGGTCAGAAGATAGCGACAGAAAATAGTTAAAAAAGTTAAATATCTCTGAAAAAAATAACAGTAGTACAGGAAAAAAACTATATAAGTTTGGTATCGTAGTAATCTTACTGACACATAGAATAAAGTTATTATGTCATTTTTGTTGCAGTGTGCGCGCTGTAGAAACAAAACGCACTGAAAATGGCAACATTTCGTTTTTTTCCCATTTCACTGCACTTAGAATTTTTTAAAAGTTTTTCAGTACATTATTTAGCACATTAAATAGTACCATTAAAAAATACAACTCGTCCCGCAAAAAGCAAATCTTCAGACAGTGGCAGCGATGGATAAATAAAAGAGTTATGATTTTTTTAAAAGGCGGGAGGAAAAAAGAAAAATGGAAAAAAAAGGATCATGTTCTTAAGGGGTTAATGATAATTAACCCTTTCCAATCCACTGTCTGACCTCCTGAAGACATTATGATTTAAGGCTGTACAGCTCTGATGTTGGGAGACGTCCGTTGGGGTTCTCTTACTGTATATTGCCAGCCTCTCTGCTGTCGGAGCCTATCCAATGTGTCACCTCATGCAGTACTGGCTTTAGCCAGCAGATAGTGCCATTGTATAACGGTAGAAAAAGAGCAAGCCCCCTAGGAAAACCAGAATACCAATTGGATTGGAAAGGGTTAAATTAAATGCAACGTCTGCCAACAATGGGATCTGGTTGAATATTCATGTTTATCTCAATGGGTAGAGGGAGAGTTTCTACACAATCAAAGGGGACGTTGAAAAAATCAAAACAAAAAACAAAAATGTCAGACTTTTTCGTATCTACTCATGTAGGGCGTCTACACAGCGGCGTGCTTTAGTCCTGTTAGGCGGCTGTGATCATCACGACCACATAGCAGGATGGAATGAAATCATTGAGTTCTATGGTTTCACTTTCATTAGCGATATTCTCGCCTGTTAATAGTATGGGTACAGCTTGCCCTATCTCTCTCGCATGTAGTTAATACTATATGTGGGAATGGTAATGCAGGACCTATTCCACCCCCTCCCTCCTCGCTGTTTTAGTCAAACTTTTGCATTAAAGCACAGAGTTTGAATACTCTGAGAAAAAAAAACAAACCCATCCATGCGTAACTCGCTGGCTCCCGTAGTGATGATGTATTGATGCTGTTATGGGACCTGTGACCATGTCTGCATCTGCAGGGTTTCAGGTCAGTAGGGTGTTGCAGTACACTGATTCATTATATGGTTAATAAACTTGCTAAGAAAGGTCACATTATGGGTTGGCAGATCCTTAACCCCTTAAGCACCAGGCTGTTTTGTACCTAAAGTAGTTTTACTACCCTATTTTTTTTCCTTTAGCTGCCAAAATTAGTTTTGCTGCGTTTTTTTTTTTCGTGACATTTAGGACTACTTTTTATATCTTTTTTTTTCCACTGACTTTTTTTCCCGTTTTTTAGTTTTATTAGAGGTAAAAAAAAATGATTTTTTTTTAAAAACATTTATAGTTGTTTTTATTAGTATATTTATGCTACAAAAAAGTATGGGAATGGGTTCTTAATTTTGTTTTGGACGTCCATATATATAATTTGTATAGTTTTCGATTACAGGGAGCATATGTGACAGTTTTGGTTGGCAGCGGCTTTGGGTCATTTTATATATATATATTTTTTTTTAATGTTATTGTGTAATTCTTTTAAAATTATTTTTGTAACTATTTTTTTTAACATCTATGTCCCCCATGATGTCATATAAGACCTCTGGGGCACATTCCCATTGTTTTTTATTTCACACTTTTCCACTGTAGCTGGGGCATTCATAGGAGCCCCAGTTGCAGGGAAAAACATCCCCCTGTAGTAACATCACTCACTAACATAGCTGATCAGGGTTCGCTAGGACCCTGGAGCTCTGCTGGGACAGGGGGGACCCGGCAGTCACGTGATCGCCAGGTTGCATAGTGGAAGAAGCATTTTCATTTCTTAGTACATAGCTCTCATTGAGTGCTATGTACTCAGGAAAGGAGAAGGCAGAAGCGGATATAACTAACAGCTGAGAACCCAACCTGCTCCAGATTGATGGCAGGAGCAGAGGCTTTAATCACGCGCCGTATTTTTGCTACCAGTTGGGATTAAAGCCCAGGACCAAGCACCGTATGTTTACTGTGTTTGGTCCTTAAGGAGTTAAAGAGGCTATCCCATCAAAGCAAATTTTCGCCTATCCACAGGTCCACCGACTGCTAGGAGCACGACAAATCCCAAGAGCGGAGGCCCAGCATGTCTAGAAGTGGTGGGTGGGGGGGGGGGGGGCGAAAGATATGCAAGCACATTTCTGCTCTATTCATTTCAATAGGACTTCCGGAAATAGTCGAACCTGTGAACTTGACTATCTCTGACGATCCCATTATAGTGAATAGAGCAGAGGGGCACATGTATGTCCTCCACTGCCCACAATTAGGGAGGCGCTGGAGTTGCATTCTTGGATCAGTAGAGGTCCCTGCAGTCAGAACCCCATTGCTCAGTAAGTTAGTCCCTATCCTGTAAAAAGGGGATAACTTAAAGGGGTTGTCCCGCGCCGAAACGGGTTTTTTTTTTTTTTCAACAGCCCCCCCGTTCGGCGCGAGACAAACCCGATGCAGGGGTTAAAAAAGAACACCGCACAGCGCTTACCTGAATCCCCGCGCTCCGGTGACTTCTTACTTACCTGCTGAAGATGGCCGCCGGGATCTTCTCCCTCGGTGGACCGCAGGGCTTCTGTGCGGTCCATTGCCGATTCCAGCCTCCTGATTGGCTGGAATCGGCACGTGACGGGGCGGAGCTACCAGGAGCCGGTCTCCGGCACGAGCGGCCCCATTCAGAAAACAAGAAGACCGGACTGCGCAAGCGCGTCTAATCCGGCGATTAGACGCTGAAAATTAGACGGCTCCATGGAAACGAGGACGCCAGCAACGGAGCAGGTAAGTGAAAAACTTCTGATAACTTCTGTATGGCTCATAATTAATGCACAATGTACATTACAAAGTGCATTAATATGGCCATACAGAAGTGTATAGACCCACTTGCTTTCGCGGGACAACCCCTTTAATTTGGTCAGATTTAAGTAGTGAAGCAGGACTGGAAATATGTAAGGAGCAGTCCTTAGAATGTCTACTGTAGGTTACACTGTGGGTGATACCAAGAGACCCTTCCCTCTACTATTGGCAACCCTCTTTTGAGAGTCACAGTGCAAGCTGTATTTGCCAACATTTGAAAATTGACTTAAGGGAGATCGTTCCGTGTAAAATCCCTAAATGAGAGTTATGTAAACAATGCAGCATATGATGCTTGGCTGTATCTCTAAAATCTGGTCACCTCTTGAAGCCTCAATTTGATAGCCTGTGGGAGTCAAAAGTGAGACTCCCCTTTTAAAGAGGTTTACCTGTGATTCAAAGTGAAAGTAATATGCTTCATAAGGTGATAACATGTAATCTTCCAATATAATATACCTTGTTTTATAAAGCTGCAGAGATACTGGTTTACTTGTGATCTCCCTCCCCCCCTCCACTTAGTTTTCCATTGGTACCCAACAGTTACGACCTGTAGGCTCCGCTGTTTTACTGGTCAGGCATGCTCAGTCCCTCACATTCTGTAATGCTGGGTTCCCACTGGGCGGATTCCTGCCGGAAATCTCGCGGTTTGGCCGCAGCAAAAACCGCGAGATTTCCGCCAGGAGAAGCGCCGCAGAAAAACCCGTGGCAGCTTTGAAGCGGCCCAGCCGCTCGCTCTTCCGCTGCGGCTGGTGCTCCCATAGAGGAGAGCGCGGCCGCAGCAGAAAGAAAAAAGAATGGACATGCTGCGGTCGGCAAAGCCGCGCCGCAGCCGCGGTTTTGGACGGATTACCGCAGCGGATTGCCCGTCCTGTGTCACTTGGCTGGCTAATCCCGAGATTAGCGGCCGCAGGCGGATTTGCCGCGGCGAAATTCCGGACGGAATTTCCGCGGCAAATCCGCCCTGTGTGAACCCAGCCTAAGGATGACAGTTTGTAAAGTTGTAAATGCGCACTTATCAGTAACTGGGAATGTGGCATTGTGGGAGATGTAGTTTTTGAATTCCCCAGAGACCATTTTCAATAACAATGTGGAAATCTGAAGCTGGCTGGAAAGCAGCCGTGGCGCAGGTTGGCAAAAAAGGTGCTGGAGTCCCGTTTGTCCATTTAGATGGAGGTTTGGAATCATGGCAATAAGTGGAAAGGTTAGGGGAATTTCAAAAATTTTGCCTATTCTCCAGAATACCCCTTTAGGTTCAACATTTCACCCCCATTTGACAGAGATATACAGCACTATTACTTCTGCGTGTATTTTCATTTAATTTAGGTAGTTATTTTTAGGGAAGAACATCATAAAGTAAAAGATATTTTATTTAAAACTGTGTTCTTGGTACATCAGACATAATATCATACTATATATTTTGCGTTGCTTACAAGACAGAAAAGAAAGAAATACCTTGTCACCTATTGATAATGAGAATAGCCTAAGGTTACTTATATAGATCCATTAGATGCTGCCTCCCTCAGTCATATCTCAATAATATCTCAAGTTATGAGTTACAGGCCTTATATAATGCTAGGCTGGTTATCAATGATATGAGATGTCCTTGTTTTATGAATGTTAGTCATTTTGTCCTTGTATTCTAATCATATAGACACGTAACACTTACATGAATTATACCTGATTCAATACGTATATCAATACTTTCCCTTTTCGAATGTCATTAGTTTATGGAAAGGACACATTGGATACTGTGCATGGTGTTCCAATCTCTACAGAGACATCATCACTATGGTATTGTCATACAGCCTCATGAACACATCAAAGAGATGTCCCCATGAGCTGTGCAGTGGCAGTCCTATATTACAGACCTCTAGGCACTCCGTATGGCACCTTATGGTGCCTCTATCTGTCACTATATTCTTCCCAAGAAGCAATGATCCGGGGATTATTCCGATTGCCAGATTGGAGTTGGGACAGAATTTTTTTCCCTTACCCTTTTCCAATCCACTGTCTGACATCTGAAGACATTCTGATTGAAGGCTGTACAGCTCCGATGTCGGAAGACGACCTGCAGGGTATTCTTACTGTAAATTACTGGCCGCTCTGTTGTCGGGGGCCTCTCCAGCATGTCTAATTCCACAGTACTGGCTCTAGCCAGCAGATGGCGCCATTGTATGATGGCAGAAAGAGAAAGCCCTCTAGGAAACCCTTAATCCAAAATTGGATTGCAAAGGGTTAAATGGGGACAATTGGCTTCTACCTCTGTTGGGATTTTTTTGACATCTTGTGGAAGATTAGGGGGGATATTAGGCTGAATTGAATGAACATATGTCTTCTTACATACTGTGTTACTGTGTGAGCAATGCTAGTTTATTCCTCAAAAAAAAAACTGGAGTATATGATAAGTTACCTGTTCCAAAAAATTAGATCATGTCATACAGTGATAGGGTCTATTCAAAAGAGGGTCCAATGTAGCGGATCACTTGCTGCGGACACTTTTGTGGGAGGTTATTTGAGAAATAAAGGTTCTTTTATATGGGTAAATAGTCTGACTGCGTGAACGACCACTGAATGACACTGAGCATGTCAGTCAGCACTCATTTCCTCTATGTACATAGGCAGTTATCTGCTGTTTGTGGAGGACCTATTATTAACACAGTTGTTTAGCCCCTTACAGCTCAGCAGTTGGTGATTGGTCACTTATCTCTCTATGTATATGGGAAGATGTGCAACCGACCACTGAGCATTTTTATGCTCAACTAAATGGAACAATCAGCTGATGGACGAGCATTTACTCACTTATTGGCTGATTGTTCCCTCTTTTACATGGCTTCATTGTCGGATGAATAAGAGTTCGTAGGAACATTCACAACTGATAATCAGGTGCAAAAGGACCTCTCCATGTCAATGATATGGTCTATGTGTGCAATGATAACAGAATAGGTTACTGCTGTAACATTAAATTAGGTATACTAATGTTCAATAAAGACCAAGTTGAAGTCCTCATTAATATTCGCGCACCTCAAGAACCCTGGTTTAAAAGTGATTAGCAATTTCTTTTGACCATTTTGTAGTTACAATTATGCCCATCAGTTCATCTATGATATAAATTCTCCAATCTGAGGGGCTCTTTCATGGTCATCCATTACTTTTGGAGAATTTCAGCATTACTGATTGTAATAACTCCCTCCTTAAATATAAAAGGAGAAGGAGGTCATATAGTCAACAATAGGCTGCATTCACATGGTGGAATCCAATGCAGAATTTTCCATCTGTAACACCACTGCAAAAATCTGCGGCTATACTGCCATTGTTTTTGCTGTAGATCCACACGGGGATTTGGTCCTGTCAATGAGTAAAAGCCGCATGTGGAATACCCATGCGTTTGCGCACAGATTGCCGTCATCGGAATTCTGCACACAGAGTTTGCCCATTGACAGCAAAAACCACAGCAAAATAGCTGCAGATTTCTGCCACAGTTTTACAGGCGGAATTAGCACAGAAAATTCAGCGGCGGATTTCCCCTTGCGAACACAGCATTGTGGGTCCCATGATCCAACATTACCATAGATAACGCAATTATACTACAACAAATATCCCATCTGCATGAAATATTTTATTTAAAAAAATGTATAAGCAAATAAAAATCTTAAATTTGTAAAAGTTTTTGACAGTAAATTTCATCTTAATAAACATATTGCAGATGGGATTGTATTTTTTCATGTAAGATATGCTGCATTACACCATTTTCCTCAAGGGTGTAACAAAGTTGCTTAACCCCAGTATAAAATCTATAACAGGACCTCCCCTTCTTACATGGCAGATAGATTTTTGAGTTCCCTCAAAAACCAGGCCTGGGTATGATTGCCAGCTCTGCACCTCGTATAGCTCTGTTGTAGCAGATTGGAAGTGTCTAGACTAACATGATCAGACCAAGTTCCAGAGGCCTGTTCAAAAAAACAACAACTAATTTGAACTTTCTGAATAAAGTTTTGTAAAAAAGAAATTATATATCCCAGAATGGGCAATGGAAACGCAGACAGAACTTCTGAATTCTACGGAGATTGCAGCCTTGATCATGAAAAGGGTGACAATGGTAAATTGATCTCTTCTGCATACCCTGGAATACAACCATCTTTAGAAGATCAATTCTCGTGTCCATCTTTCAGGTACCAAAAGCAAAAACAGATCGCAACTAGAGATGAGCGAGCGTACTCGGAAAAGCACTACTCGCTCGAGTAATTTGCTTTATCCGAGTATCGCTGTGCTCGGGTCTAAAGATTTGGGTGCCGGCACGGAGCGGGGAGCTGCAGGGGAGAGTGGGGAGGAACGGAGGGGAGATCTTTCTCTCCCTCTCTCCCGCCCGCTGTCCCCTGCTCCCCGCTGCGACTCACCTGTCAGCCGCAGCGGCACCCGAATCTTCAGGGACGAGCACAGCGATACTTGGATAAAGCAAATTACTCGAGCGAGTAGTGCTTTTCCGAGTACGCTCGCTCATCTCTAATCGCAACACAAGGGAGAAAGGACATTTTGGGAAACTTTCTATTCTTGCCTGTACTTGGATCTGTTGCCATTTTTGATAAATGATGGTTAGTGTTGAGCGAGCCGAACCAGTAAAAATCTGTTTCAGGTTGAATGTCAGTAAAAGTTCAATTCATCATGAACCGTAACTGAACTTTTAGCAAAGTTCTACCAAAACAGGGTTCTACTGGTGCGGTTTGCTCAACACTAGTCCTGGACACTGGTGTATAACACTGTCTAACAGTCATAAAAGTTCAGAGTTAAACACCAGTTTTAGGGGTTTTGGTGAATTTCTTTCTCTGTTCTAACTAATTCTGGCCAAACCAAATTTTTCAAACATTCACTCAGCCAGTGTGCATGTAGACTAAAACATACACCTAAAATGGGCATATATGAGTAAATCAGAAGCTACAGAAAAATCCAAAGTGTGATCGTTTTTACTTATAGGAATATTCCCATGTGTCTGTACTGTTGCAACGAACATATGAAAAGGTCCCATTACATAGTAGCATAGTTACATAGTAACGTAGTAACATAGTATGTTAGGCTGAAAGAAGACCATGTCCATCCAGTTCAGCCTGTTTCCATTCCCTCCTTATTGATCCAGAGGAAGGCAAAAAAAACAATGAGACAGAAGTCAATTTAGCCCATTGGGGGAGAAAGAAAATAGCTACCTGACTCCATAATGGCAATCAGAATAATCCCTGGATCAATGTTTGAAAGTTCTTACTCCAAGATCCGGATCAACAACCCCGCTGGTTATTTAATGTCTATATCCTGTAATATCATAGCGCTCTAGAAAGACATCTAGTCCCCTCTTAAACTCCTCAGTCGATTTTGCCAACATCACGTCCTCAGGCAGAGAATTCCACAGTCTCACTGCTCTTACAGTAAAGAACCCTCTTCTGTGTTATTGTAACTGAGATGTGACATTTGATAAATTTTGACATTAATACAGTATATGTTCAATGCTTTTTAGACAATGTTTGATGCAACAAATGAAAAATAATCAAGACATATCATGCAATTTGGGGCTATAGCTCTGACCTCTGATTTACTATTACATGGCCATTAATATATATGCCTTGAGTGGCATATAAATGGTGGAGTAAATGTTACTGAAGGTTCTCAGAAGTGGAAATAGGTGAGATAATAAAGTGTGATCTATAGTTCCTATCAGTCATCCTATAAAGCTGGTCATACTAATTGAACCACTGAAGGAACAATCTGGTCTGTTGAATGCTCATTCCGCAGAGGCAGCCATACACATCATATCTACATTGGCCGTCACAGTTGTTGAAACCGGTTATGAATGTTCAATGACACAGAGTGACGGATGAAAGCTCTTTCAGGGAACCTTCTTTCAATGATCTGTCTTTGAATGAAAGCATTTCCATCTGACTATGGGAAATTTCTAACATGGACAACTTCTTTCAAGATAATGACGGTCTGTTGTTAGTCAGGTAAAACAATAGCACTCTGTTAAATTTTACTGACACACGTGATCTTTTTTGTTAAAATTGTCCATTTTGATAAATGTTAGTCTAATGTGTATGGGCATCTTAAAGAGCATGACTGTCAACTAGAGATGAGCGAGTACGCTTGGATAAGTCAGTTACTCGAGCGAGCCTCGCTCTTCTTGAGTAACTGCATTCTTGTCCGAGCGCACTCGAGGGGGGGGGTGTGGCGGGGGTGAGCAGGGGGCGGCGGGGAGTAGCGGGAAGGAAAGAGAGATCTCTCTCACTCTTTCCCCCACTACCCCCCACTATTCCCTGCCGCCATTCCCCCGAGCACGCTCGGACAAGAATGCAGTTACTCAAGAAGAGCGAGGCTCGCTCGAGCAACTGATTTATCCCAGCGTGCTTGCTCATCTCTACTATCAACCCCTCCCCAACCTTAAATGGCTGGAAGACGGGAACAGCAGATTGCAACGAGTACATGGGTATTAGGTTAGGATATTTAAGCATAATGCAGGACCGGGAGCAAATACGATTAGTAGATCAGATATTTATTGAACATGAATTCTGTCTCATCCACTGAGTTGCTTCATTCCTTACAAATAAAGAAAACTTTAACATCTCTAGAAGTGGAATAAATCTATTGCTTAGTAATCCGTGCAAATATAAAAGAGGGGGGAAAAAACTACAATCGACTACAATATCTTGTAGTAAACAATAGGTTATAACGTGCAATAGTGCAATTTCTTCTTTGCTGCTCCAACAATGCAAATCTTTGTATAAAAGTCCAGAGAGTTTTATATACATCCTTCCATAGGTCTAGCTATACATTTGTCTTGAGTTGCTGTTTTTATTGGCGTTTGGTGGAACAGGAGATTTGCTTTTTCGAGGGCGACGCAGTTTCTGATCCCAACGCTGCAAAATAGAAAAGAAAATAATGTAAAGAGTGAAATAAGATTGATGATTATATCCATACTGTAATACAAGAATTCTGCTGCCTGGACTGTAGACAATGTGTACAACGTGCCACTGTTTTATGGGCACTGCTATGTAGCATTACAGGGGTACAATACTTTGTGTGGCACTGTCAGGTTGGTGCATTCTGTTGTGTGATACACTTTGTAAGCCCAGCCATGGGGTACGATGGGCACAATTGTCGTTAATTGACCAACTGCCTTATGAACAAAAATTGCCACTTTGTTGTGTGGGTGTAAAGAGGGTGAGCGTTGCCCCACATCCTTTCCTTACACATGCATCGGCTAGTAGCCATATATCTAATAAAGCTGAGTGCTGTGAGGAAGCCCCACCCTCTCTTGTCGGGATGGGGCAGCAAAAAATGGCTAAGCGCCGGTTGGGGAAGTGTCAGTGTCCATCAGTAAAGCACCTGTAGCACTGTGTAAAGGCTCCTTCACCGGCCTGAGGCACAGCCGGGTAGGAGAGGCGGAAGAGG
This sequence comes from Eleutherodactylus coqui, assembly GCF_035609145.1. NCBI lineage: Eukaryota > Metazoa > Chordata > Amphibia > Anura > Eleutherodactylidae > Eleutherodactylus > Eleutherodactylus coqui. Next base: position 64,200,118 of record NC_089844.1, on the reverse strand, counting down.
GGAGCAGTGAGTGCTGGTTTAAGGACCCAACCTCCCTTCTAGACCAGTGTCAGGGAAACAAAGGCACTTCAGATGCCATGTTTGTGAAGCCCAGTGTGGAGCTACTGGGAGGGGTTGAATATAGGACACCAGTACAGAGATATAGTGCTGGATCAGTCTTTTTGACTACATCCTGAATAATAATCTACCATTTGAAAAAAGGAAAATGTGGCTGTATTTTATGATGAAGTGCCAAATGAAAAGAACTTTTAGTTTGGATGGGTCTTTTGCAAGGCTATGAGCTCCACTTTCCAATGGAGCCCTGTGTGGCGTAGAGAACTAAGGCAGCAGAGATAAAGCCCTAAACTCTCACACATGACCTGAAGGTTGCAAGTTCAACCCACATGGTTCAGGTAGCCGGCTCAAGGTTGATCAGCCTTACATCCTCCCGAGGTCGGGAGCTTGGTGGGGAGTAATAAATAAATTACCTGAAAGCGCTGCGGAATAAGTTGGCGCAATACAAATAGCAATATTTATTCTTCATTTCCTATACGCAGGTACATGTATGTACTTCTACAGTACTGTATAATCCAATTTCGGAGCTGCCGGTCTACTGTTAATTTGTATTCTTACCGAAATTTTCTTTGCAAGACGATCCCTCCATCTCTCAGCCAGGGAACCTTCTACTAGCAGAAGTCTGTTATGAAACAAGACAGATATTTAAATGTATTGCCTTTCTGGTTGTAGACTTGCTTTGGATTCACAGGAAAATTTGCAGCCAAAAATTGACAATGTTTAAAGATACACAACTAAAGAGTAAAAGTTTATATTACCTGGTCCGCTCTTTGTCTTCATATCCCATTATTATATACTCCTCATTGACCACCAGCTGTGGGCACAGGCAGCCAGAGTTTGTGTACAGGGTGACGGTATCTTTCGGAATGTTCACCAAGGAAGACTTCAGAATCTCCTTGACCTCTACAACTGCGGTGGCATCATGGCATTTCACCTTCACTTCTTTCACTTTGGCGCGGATTACTGGATAAAGCAAAGGAAAGATAAATTCTCGGTCCTAAATTAATTTTTAGAAACATGATTAATAATGAAGACTTAAGTGTTGCCAAGTTGTTTTACCCGTCTCTGTCATCAGCAAAGTGCCAGCCCTTTGCTCTATGCTTTCATCTGACTGTATCAGCTGGACTATAAGGCCGTCTTCACACACAGCTACAACATTTCGCCAGCATTTACAGTCCAAGCCATGTGGAAAAAAAATCCAAAAATGTCATTCACGGGGTATGGGAATTTTCTGCAACGAATCCAGTGTTTTTTGAAAAAGCACTGCAGATTCCCAATCCACAGCATGCCTATCTATGCTGCGGATTTCAACCTTTGAAATGTAGGGGTTAGAATTTGCATCCGATCTGCAACTAAATGACAGCAAGATTTGCACCATTAGGGTGTGGATTTGGCCACTGTGGATTTCTTGAATATTTGCTGCGGGGCTTCTGCTGTGAAATGCCCAGGACTAATATACTGTGTGTGAGAAGGTGGCCTTAGGGAGTCGTTTGTCATGATTTTCATAATCTCTGTTGTTTTTACAACATGATGTGGATTTACCCCAATTCTGAATATCATTCATCAAAGATGCGAAAAAGTTCAGTGGATCATTGGTAGGCGTACCAAGAAATAGTTATAAAGGTCCTCCTAGCACATTATAAACAAGTGAAGTGAAGAAAGTGTGTGAGCAGTGTCTCCAATTTGATGTTTATGACACAGCAATTACTGTAGTCATAGATGATGGTAGAACAAACGCAATCCTCCCCCAACCCCAATCCTTGGAAGGCCCGGGTTCCAGTCCAATTTTCACTACATGGGTAAACACATATGCAATTCCTTTCCGGTTGTCTAATTTCACTAGAGCGGTGATAATGTGCACACCTTTCAGCTAATAATGGGATCAAACCCTACTAAGATTTGGGATCTGTGGGGAACTCAATGTCCAGCCAGACAGCCATCAATATGACTTTTACTACACATCTGATCGACTGGATGCTTCGTTTAACAACACTTTACAGACCAACCCGGAGGGACAGAGGACCAACACAGGGGAGATCTCTTGCTGATTATGGTGATTTTTGGTACCGCATAAAAGATGCGATCACCCAGCTTACGAGCATTTGCCCCTTTGTTGAGTGATCAGCGGTACCTTCACACAGGCAGATGATTGGGTGAACAAATGTTAAGGTGAATATTCCTCCATGATTATCTGCCCAAGTAAAACGTCCTTAACTGTCAGGTTTCCTCCAGATCACATGTGATCAACCCAACTAAAGAACACTTCATTATCAGTTTATTGTTAAAGAGGTTTGCCATGGAAATACTACTGATGACCTATTCACCAGATAGGTCATCAATAGTTGTTCAGTTGGGGTCCAACGCTCAGGACCACAGCGATCCACTGATTGTGAGCCCACTGTCAGCACAGGAATACACAGAAGTACGGAGCGAAGGTGCTGGCGCAGCTCTCATTGATCAATTGTCAAGTAGGGATTTTCCAAACTGGAGAACTGCTTTGAAGAGAAAAAATTAAATTGATCTCATAATTAAAAGAGACCAAACCTTAAATGGGAAAATTGGCTTCTACCTCGTTGGTTTTTTTTGCCTTCCTCTGGATCAACATTGGGGGGTAATAAGCTGAACTGGATTGATAAGTCTTTTTTCGGCCTTACATACTACCCGGTTTCCCTGAAAATAAGACATACTCTCAAAATAAGCCCTACCCTGATTTTTTTCTGGATTTGCGGGGAGGCTTGAAATTTAAGCCTAACCCTGAAAATAAGCCCTGGCTGCATTACAATAAAGAAAAAAAAGGAATATATTACCTAGGAGGCTTGGTCCGGGTCCCTCCCACTGCTCTACAGAACCCCGACATGCTTCTTGCAATCCTTGGACACCCACAGAAGATGACTTCCTGGTTTTTTACAGGATTCATAAATCCAACTTCCAGCAAGCGATGGCTCAAATTGGTTCTCAAGCGCTGCTAGCCAATCAATGCAGCGCTCAATGAAGCAATGCGATAGTTGTGATTGCTTTTCAAGAGCTGCCATCACATTGTGGGATTTATGAATTGGCCAATCAATGCCGCAGCACAGCACATCGGAGCTCAGGAGAGAAGTGGGAGAGACCTGGACCGAGCCTGCTAGGTAGTATAATAAGACCTCCCCCGAAAATAAGAGCAAGCATCTCTTTGGGAGAAAAAAATAATATAAGTCAGGGTCTTATTTTTGGGGAAAAACACTGTATGTTACCACGTTATTCCGTTTTCTCACTCACCATAGTTGTAGTTATTCTTGAGATAGGTCTTCTGTGAAGCTTTCATTGGCTTACATTTACAATGCTCTGAAAGAAAAAAGAAAATGGTATTAAGACTGAAATGGTAAAGGCACATGGGAATGGCATCATAATCACAAATGGGTTAGATTTATGTGTAATTCCTCATCTAATCTAAATTCATTCATTAACCCTTTCCAAACCAATTTGTATCCTGGTTTTCCTAGGGGGCTTACTCTTTTTTTTGCTATTATACAACGGCTAAAGCCAGTACTGCATGAGGTGACACGTTGGATAGGCTCCGACAACAGAGAGGCTGGCAAAATACAGTAAGAGAACCCCGACGGATGTCTTCCAACATTAGCGCTATGCAGCCTTAAACCATAATGTCTTCAGAGGTCAGACAGTGGATTGGAAAGGGTTAAAATGAGGCATACAGATGACCCGATACTATTTTACTAGACCATGATAGCCTTGGAAAGTAATCTATCTGATTTTTTTTCATTAGCAGTGCATATATAGAGGACTACAAGAAGTAGTCCTTGATATTACTATTGTGCCTATTATTTGCGCAGGCACACGCACAAAAAACACTCCTTCACAGCGCAAATATGTTGCGCTGGAGTGAACGTTTTTGCGCTTATGCTCATCTGAAGGCCGGCTTCACACGGGCGTATTTGTACAAATATTTGCGTGCACAAAATTTGTGCGTGCAATACACAAAAAATAGAACCCATTGATTTAAATGGTTTTAGTCACATTACAATATTTTTTGCACGCATTTCCGTGGCGCAACCAAAAAATAGAACATGTTCTATTTTTCCGTGTATTTTCACACCAAAGGTCCCCATTGAAGTCAATGGTGGTGCGCAAATGTGTGTGCGATACGCAAGTACATGTGTAAAACACTGCGTAATTCTGCTGGAAAAAGAACACAACTGGAACTAATTAGCCATTTTAATTGGTGCGTTTGTTTGCCACGTGCAAATGAACATGTCTTGTGGTAGCAAAAAGTACAGTAAAATACGCTGATGCGCACGCAAAAAAAAAACTGCGTCCAGGTGCGCACAAATACGCTCATGCTAAGCCGGCCCTATTAATATACTCTCTACTAGTGAGTTAAGCATACCAACAATACCACTAATACTGGGCTAAGTTTTTTCCCTGTGGCCCAGGGTAATGTATGGGTACGTGGGGACAAATCACAATCATTCCATTTGAGTGCTGGGAAGTAGACTTATAGTATTCCACATTTTATACATTGTGACACCCATCATGATTTCTATGTTATTTTATGTAGATCCTGTAACCTGACCTATGTGGGATGCACAATTAGGAACACACAGCCGGCATACAAAGAAACCATTCACACACGTCCGCTGCTGCAGAGCATTTTATGGAAACACATGGCGGGTCCCTTCAATCCCTTTGTTACAAAGGTATTGAAATAGTTAAGAAACCATCAAGAGGAGGTAATTGGAGGAGACAAGTTTTCGGTACGGACGCATTTTGGGTTCTCAATTTAAGAACAAGATTTCCATTAGAAAAGAACCATAAAAATGATTTATAGGGTTAATGCATGTTTCTAGCAAAATTAGTATGCAAATTACTTTGCTAATAAGTACCTGTTCCATATGAAAATCATTACTGAACTACATTACTAAACATCCTGAGCAAATCCCCCCTCCTTATAACATACCCCGCCCCTCCTAATACACGTCTCGACTATTGCCTACCTATGGCACCCCACATTCTCCATTATGTCTACCTTGTACACCCCTTCCCCTGAACCTCCTGCATCACCCTGGCACAGACCCCCCCCCCATCCCTATTGTCTCTTATTTCATTATCACATGTAATTGTTGTTCCATTCGTGTCCGTGAATACCCCCATCTGCGGAATAAGTTGGCGCAATACAAATAAAGATTGTTATTATTTATTACGTTGTGATTGGTGAGCTTTGATTTTAAACGTTACACTGTTTTTAAGGTCATGTATGCCGTGAACAAGGACCCGGATGATCCAAAACACGTGAGCCCTCTTTCACACGAGCGGCATGTTGACGCAAAGTAGGAACGTCAAAAAAATTGCGTCTACTAAAACCAATGAATCCCTTGGTCACAGCTATTCTCTGTTCATGCAATTTCATGCTCCAATAGTCACAATTTTTTAGCGCAGCAATCGGAGCGTCAAAACAACGCTTCTGTGAAGGAGGCCTAAGGATTGATCACTGTTAGAGATGAGCGAGTGTACTCGTTAAGGCAAATTACTTGAGAGAGTATCGACATTTTCGAGTACAGGCCTGCTTGCCCGAAAAGATTCGGGGTGCGGCAGGGGAGAGCGGGTGGGAATGGGGTGGGGGGGGTCTCTCTCACTCTCTCTCCCCCCGCTCACCCCTGCTCACTCCCGCAACTCACCGCTCACCCCCCCTGGCCCCCGAATCTTTTCGGGCAAGCAGGCATGTAGGCATGTACTCGAAAATGGCGATACTCGCTCGAGTAATTTGCCTTAACGAGTACGCTTGCTCATCTCTAATCACTGTACCATGACACCTCTCTTGTACTTAACGCTGTGGAATAAGTTGGCGCTATATAAATAAAGATTATTATTATTTATTATTTTAACATGGTACAAAAAAGCAAGAAGTTTTTATGGAATTTTGGATACGCCAAATTTCAAGTGTACAGCTTGAGAGACCACGGAGGCCAGTAATAGGCTACAGTGGTCACGTGTATGTGTGGAACGTCACCGCTGTGGTCAAAGTAAATAAAGACGAGTGGTGCAGAAGGAGCAGACCGATGGGGGATTGGTGCGCTGAGTTTTTCCTAACCATTTCCTACCCTCTCCTCATTAGCTCAATAACTTGGAAAACCCTTTAACTAGTCATCAGTAAGAACTGATAAAGCCAGAGTGTATTTTTGGCTTTAGTATTTTCTTCAGTTTCAAGTGACAATCACATGATCCCAACCTTTGGTCAACCAGCCAAAATGAAATAGGGAATTGCATGAATAGCAATTACTCTAATATAGGTTATTATATAATAGCTCTCTTTAGCCTTTTCTAATTCAATTTGTATCCTCATTTTCCTAGGGGGCTTACTCTTTTTCAGCCATTATACAACAGCGCTATCTGCTGGCTAAAGCCAGTACTGCATCGGGTGACACAGATAGGCTGCGACAGCAGAGAGGCTGGCAATATACAGTAAGAGAACCTTAAGGAACGTCTTTTATCATTGCAGCTGTACAGCCTTGAATCATAATGTTTTCAGACGTCAGACAGTGGATTGGAAAGGGTTAATACGGAAGGTCATCCACATTCATATACTTTGCTTTGCAAATCTGAAATCTTTGCAAATCAGCAGAACAAAGGATTTGCCGAGAAATGAAAATACATTTTAATTAGCCCCGCAAGTGTATCAGAGCGCTCCCTTTGTAATCCAATAATAATGCTATCTAAGGGAATCGCTACCCGTTGTAGTGTGTGTAGGTATATGTATTGAGGCCAGAGCTTTGTGTTGGTGTCGCGGGGGCTGCTAGGTGACACAGCTTACAGGATCCGATGTAGACGACAGTTACACAATAACAAACATTCATTTCATGGTAAAAGAAAACAATATCATGCAATGGAAAGTAGTAATTAAAGAAGCAACTTGCGCGGAACCCTGCAGAATCCCGGCTACATCTAACTAAAACCCACCACTTTGCTGTTACTTGTATCTGGAAATAACAATTTTTCTCACTTCGCATAAAATAATTAAAATGTTAACACATTTAAAGTAAGATAATTTGGACATCATCCCACTTGCTGAGAACGATGCTTGTGGCTTGATGCACCCTGCCCATAAATAACAATTACTTTCTGCAAAGTGTGAATTTGCAAAGGCTCTAATATTAGTGTCTGATAGTCCAGACTCGATTCCGGTAAAATTCACTGTTCCAGTTGCTCAATCGGATACTCGAGCCCTTTTAGGAATGTCCAGTGTCCCAAAGGAAAGTATTTATTGTATTATCCTGGTAGCTGGCCTGCTTAGTCCTGTAAAAGTCGCTATAAGTGTGCAGAATATTTAGTGAGTTTAACGCTTTCCAATCCAATTTGTATTCTGGTTTTCCTATTTTTCTGCTGTTATACAATGGCGCTATATGCTGGCTAAAGCCAGTACTCCATGAGGTGACACGTTGGATAGGCTCCAACAGCAGAGAGGCCAGCGATATACAGTAAGAGAACCCCAACAGGCGTCTTCCAACATCGGAGCTGTACAGCCTTAAATCAATGTCTTCAGAGGTCAGACAGTGGATTGGAAAGGGTTAATAAGACTCAACTCAGTGACAGCGAATTCCGCAATGTCGTCCTGGGCGGTACCGTGCAGTTCCACTGAGTTGTGCTTTTTGGAGCCCAGTGGGAGTTGGCCCTAGAACAGGCATCCGCTGTTTTTGTGGGCCTTGCACTGATCACACCTTTGGGCTATGCTCTGGCACTCAGCACTCCCACTTTCTTCCTTACTCTGCTCTCTGGTACCATTGCCCCTCTCCTTCTCTACACAGTCTCACATCTTGTCTGGTGTCATAGTAAAATTTCATTTTATATATGGTGGCTGAGTCACCTTCCCTGGCTAGTCCTCTAGGGGTCATGTCACAAGGGGTTGGAGCATGACTTCCTGCGCTGACAAGAGCTTCCTCTCTCAGCACTGTTTCTAGGTCCCTCCCTGCCGCTGTCCTGGCAAAGAGTACAAGCCTTGTGTTGGGTGCTGCCCGCTCTTTCCCAATCCTCTTACGTGTCTCCTTCCTGGCCAGGTCCAACACCAGAGAAAGGGGTCGGGGCTAAGTCCTGGCAACCAGGACCGCCTCTCAGTAAGGAGGAAAAAGGGCGCAGCCCTGCTCTGCCTTATATAGGTGTTAATTAACCCCTCAGTAGTGTTTCATCTATATTGAGCATTTGAAATTGCGGTGATGGTGTACAGTTGATTCAAAATTTTCAAAGTTATTTAAAATTGTACCTTACACTGTCACTTTAAGGACTTAAAATGAAAAGAGTTTAGTACCATATAAGCCAGTAGAGCAAAGTGTGATTGTTCTCAGTAAGAAAAACCAAGTAATCTTGTAGATATGATACCTTTAAATGGCTAACAAAAATACATGATGTTCATGCGAGCTTTAGGATCCTCTCAGAATCCTTCTTCAGGAATAATGAAACAGATTTGGATTTGATCATATGTATATGTGCCCCATCCAAATCTGTTTCATTATACTGGAAGGAGGATTCGAAAGCTCGCAATAACATCATGTATAAGTTAGCCATTAAAATGTATCTACAAGATTACTTGGCTTCTCTTACTGAGAGCGATCACATTTTAAGGACTTATTCTCAAGGGCATATTTTTGGTCCCTGTGCTGTCTGTTTCTGTAATAAAAATGAAAGTCAATGGGGCTGTTACCACATGCAATTTTTCTACACGGACTAATGTCCTCGTAAAAAAAAAATCACAGTTTGCCCTGTTTTTGCCCATTTTCATTTACTGTATTCACCTATTCAAATTAATGATAGGGTAATAAAGAATAAGAAGCGTTGTTGCGAAGGACGTTGCTGAAACAGCATGAGGCGTCGTTCAAACGACCGTATGCGTTCTTATGCTCGTACGTACGTAATGAAAAATCACATGAAAGAATAGCCACTATCAAGGTCCGTTCTTAATTAGCGTGTCATCTGCCATTCGCACGTTGCTGCGTGATGGCAAAAAAGTGCAGAATGATGGGGAAAATCATGACATTTTGTAAATTTGCACAAGGCCACAACATAACAAAATGTAAAAAAAGTGAAAGAGTGTGAAGACTCTCTGGACCCACTGCAATTTTACTTACCATTAGTCTTAGGGCTTATTTAGATGACCATATATCGGCTCGGTTTTCACGCCGAGCCGATATACGGTGTCCTTGTCTGCAGGGGGGATGGAAGAGCCAGGAGCAGAAACTGAGCTCCCACCCCTTCCCGGCCCCTCGCCACTATTTGCAATGGTAGGGGAGGGGCGGAACTAAGTCTTGCCCCCTCCTATTGCAAATAGTGGCGAGGGGCGGAGAGGGGGCAGGAGCTCAGTTCCTGCTCCTGGCTATTCTATCCTCCTCCCCCTGCAGACAAGGCCACAGTATATCGGCTCGGTGTGAAAACCGAGCCGATATACAGTCATCTGAAATAGCCCTTAAGCGAACCAAACCAGTAGAATCCTGTTTTGGGTCAAACTTTGCAAAAAATTTAGTTTGGCACAAACTTTAGCAAAGTTCTACATGAAACCGAGTTCTACGTGTTCAGTTTGTTCAACACTAGTTCTGAACACTGGTATAAAACACTGTCGAAGATCCATAAAAACCCAATTAGCACTCTCTTTAACACACGGCTTTTATGAATCTTAGGCTGGATTCACACGAACGTATATCGACTCGGTTCTCACGCCGAGCCGATATACGTCATCCTCATCTGCTGGGTGGGAGGATGGAAGAGCCAGGAGCAGGAACTGAGCTCCCGCCCCCTCTCTGCCTCCTCTCCGCCTCTCTGCACTATTTGCAATGGGGAGAGGCGGGGTGGGGGCAGGGGCTAATTCTCGAAACTTAGCCCCGCCCACGCCCCACCTCCTTTCATTGCAAATAGTGCAGGGGGCGGAGAGAGGGTGGAGAGGAGGCAGAGAGGAGCTCAGTTCCTGCTCCTGGCTCTTCCATCCTCCCCCCCCCCCCCCCCTGCAGATGAGGACGACGTATATCGGCTTGGCGTGAAAACCAGCCTTAGACAGTGTTATTCACAAGTTTTACGGGTCTTTGTAAACTTTTGGTTCGGTTCGAACTCATTCGGACTGAACCAAACTTTTTGTAGAAGTTTAGCGAACTGGCCAAACCAAACTTTTCAAACGTTTGCTTATTACTACTCACTATGCACTTGCACTTCAGCACTCAGCTGCTTGAGGTTGTGTCGTCTCCTGCTGTGTGACCGAGAAGTTGTTAGTCTTAGATGCTTCACTTTCACCATAACAGAACATATGGATCATAAATCTCACAAATTGAGTTACAACAGAAGTGGCATCTAATCACAATGATGCCATTGTGCCGAGGGCTTCAGTATGACCCATATTACTGCCAATGTTTTTCTATTGAGATTATATGACTTTGTGGTTGATTTTATATACTTTTCGAAATGGTTTTGACTGAAACACCTGAACTCAATAATCATGAGGGCTGTTTACTTACTTTGGCCATATAGTATATATTAACATAATCTCCACTAGATTATAAATACACAATATCATACAACCAGTCTACATGTTTGACAGGGAAATTCTTCTCCATGTACTTTATGATGCTGGTAATTTTAGTGTCATTTTCTCTGCACTCTTACTGACCTCGTATCCCTATAGAATAAGCAACTCATTGAAATTCAGTCAATGCCTGCTGTGTCTATAGCACTGTATCTGCCAGACATTCTGCCAACATTTGTGCTTGCTTTCAGGGGAATGAATTGTGATGTTTTTGCTCTATCAAACATTGCAGGGCAGCAAGTGTTTTTTTGCTATTCCGTGTCAAATGCCAGTACGAGAAAATGAGAAAACGTAAAAGTTACATCAGGAATTTGGGAATTTAAAATGCACTTTTTTGTGACAACAAAAAGGCGAAAAATACTATATTGAACCGATTCTTTATTTATATACAGTAGCGTCAACATATTCTACAGCTCACTATGGGTGTATTCTCACGGCCGTATGCGTATTTCAACCTGTGAATACGCAGTATAGTCACAGGCTGAAATACGCTCATTCATTCTTATTATCTTTGTTTTACACCATTTGTGTCCCACTGGGGGACTTACAGTACAGCACTGATGATCGCTGTGATAAGGCATTGCAGGGCTACTGCCCTGTAATGCCTTATTGCTAATACAGCGATCACAGGCTATGGCAATATAGGACGCCAGTATCTGGTGTCCTGTTGCCATGGCAACCAGTCGGGCTCTCTGCGATTATATCGCGAGAACCCGGTGACGTCAGAGAGAGAGCGCGCTCCCTCTGTGAACTCTTCCCATGCCGCAATCTACATAGATCGCGGCAGGGAAGGGGTTAACAGCGGGGGGGGGGGGGGAGCATCTCCGATGCACCCCCGCTGTTGCACCGGGAGGCCGGCTATGACTGACAGCTGGCTCCCGCTGCGGGATAGCGCAGGATCACTTATGATCTTGCACTATCCCTAGGACGTAAGTTGACGCACTGTTGCGGGGAAGTACCCCGCTGCCAGGACGTAAACTTACGCCCTGGAGCGGGAAGGGGTTAAACTGCCCATTTGTGAGACTGAAAAAGTTACGCCATGATTTCCATGGCATATAATATGGACTTTGTAGTACAATACATTTCTCACAATTCAGATAATGTTGCGGTGGTTCTGGGATCTGTTCCCTTCTAGTCATCTGGTTCAGGTCTTGTATTTGGTTCTCTTCATCTTCTGGCTCTGGTGGGAGTGGTTTTAGGTAAGGCTTGCTTGGTTTCACCTGTGGGTAGTTTGGGAGGGATATTTAACCTTGCCTTGAACTTAGCTCTTTGCTGTTTAATTCAGTTCTTCCTCTGACTGTGGTGAAAGATAGAGGTTGGTGCTGGATCTCCCACTTTCCTGATTTTTCATAAAGATAAGTACAGAGGTTACTATTGTTGATATCTTGTTCTCTGTGGTTTTCTCCTCTCCCATGTAGGGTCTGCTAGTGACCAAGGTGTGTGCTCAGGTTCACCCTTATTAGGGTGGGTTATCTGCATATAGGCAGGTTTTGTTCTCTGTGGTTTTCTCCTCTCCCATGTAGGCTCTGCTAGTGACAAAGGTGTGTGCTCAGGTTCACCCTTGTTAGGGTGGGTTATCTGCATATAGGCAGGTTTTGTTCTCTGTGGTTTTCTCCTCTCCCATGTAGGTTCTGCTAGTGACCAAGGTGTGTGCTCAGGTTCACCCTTGTTAGGGTGGGTTATCTGCATATAGGCAGGTCTTGTTCTCTGTGGTTTTCTCCTCTCCCATGTAGGGTCTGCTAGTGACCAAGGTACGTGCTCAGGTTCACCCTTGTTAGGGTGGGTTATCTGCATATAGGCAGGTCTTGTTCTCTGTGGTTTTCTCCTCTCCCATGTAGGGTCTGCTAGTGACAAAGGTGTGTGCTCAGGTTCACCCTTGTTAGGGTGGGTTATCTGCATATAGGCAGGTCTTGTTCTCTGTGGTTTTCTCCTCTCCCATGTAGGGTCTGCTAGTGACCAAGGTACGTGCTCAGGTTCACCCTTGTTAGGGGGGGTTATTGCATATAGACAGGTCCCTTTCCTGGGTAAAGGATGCAAACAGACAGTGTTTCCCTGGTGTCTTCTTTATTGTTTACCACTGTTTTGTGTGCACTTACAATCTGTTTGTTCATAGTTGGTGAGTCTTTCAGGTTTTCAGATTCAGTGCATCCAGATTGGACGTGACACTTACAGCTTAAAAATATTTGCATGAGTAAGTCAGGCACAGAGTTAGGCCTCTAGAAATACACAGTAATGACACAGTAGTGTGGAGAAGAAATAGGAATCTATAATTTATACCACTTCTTCCAGTGACCATTCAAGCAACAGTGACCAACACTGTAATAACTCATGAACTAGACAGCAAAATTGTTACTTCAGTGTTCTGCTATTAGGCCTTCACATACACTTCTAGAGAACGGAAAATCCTTTTAGAACAAGAGGACTATGCAAACTTTAAACATATTTACGAAGTGTTGTTTACATATTTGCAAAAATGTGCACACCCCGATAGAAATTAAAATGCATCTACTTCTTAGTGCGCAGCCACTTATTTCATCATAAGCTTGGTTGTTATCATGGCACACACAGGACATATCATCAATCAGGTCTAATTTGTGAATATGCCATAATACATAGACTGTCCCCAAACCAGTACCAAATCGGCTTGTCCTTTGCAAGACCTTGAAAGTGTCACAGCATAGGAGGATTCTCCATTGGGCTTGGGTGGGCCAGGCTGATGTGTACAGTACTACCATAATAAAGTAAAAGAAAAGAAAATTGCAATAATATGTCCTTACACATAAATATGTTATTTTAAATGAGCCAATTATACAGGAATCAAATTAAATAACAGCTTAAACCCCCAGCAGTTTAGGACAAGCAATAGTCATTCTGTAGGAAAAGGACACTACAGTTTTGGACAAACAGAGCTCATTTTACTAACTGTAGCTCTGGTTCTATCAGGGCTCCCAACATGCTTTTGGTGTCATTTTTAAGCTAAGATTCTTGTCATGTCAGCTTTTACACAAAAAGCATGTCAGCCCTTATGGGACCGGAGTGGAGTTAGGAATAGTGAACTCACAGTTTTCAGTGAGTGTGTGCAAAGCAAAAAAAGGAGGGGGTTGAGGGTAGGACCACCTCTCAGCAGAGAAGATCTGTGATTCTACCATATCTCCTCCTGCCCCAAGAGAGGGATGACATACATTTTTGTTCATATTATTACCTACCAACAATCAGAGAGCATATTTGCTCTCTAATTGTCACATGTAGGGTTCTTTCCCCCAGAAAAAGAATGAAATTATGAAGACTTGCTCATCTAATTACCTCTGCAGATGCTACACTCTGCTGACCATGGCAGCTAAACATTTTTAAAGAAAAAAAAAGGTTAAAGCCTTTTCCCCCTTATACACAGAGCTTTAATTATTGAAAAAAATGAAAAAAGAACCCCCTGCGTAATTGTTATTGCCACATCCATAACAATCCGTACTATAAAATATTATATTTATCCAGCACAGTAAATTTTGTAAAAAAATAAACCCAAAAATGCCAAAAGAGTATCATGGGACGTCACAGCAGCCTGTAAACAAAGACAGCAGAGACCGGAGCCGTCAAGAGCAATCAGAGTAAGCTCTGATTTCTTATTTTAATGGATGGGAGACCTGGTGACAGGGGTTTTCTTAACTCGGACAACCTCTTTAAGTTACCAAGGAGTTAAAAATGCACTTATGGCCATTCAGTTCTGCGTCAAATATATTTACATGAGACATGAATCCAAAATCTACAATAAAAATGGTCATTTTCGGGAGGGTTTTACCAATTTTAATGTGATTGTTGGAATTAAAGGGGTTTTCCAATATAAAAAAATGTTAACAGCTGGGCCTGGTATAGAAAAAAAAAAAAACAGCCACAATACTTACCTGTTGGCAGCCGCCCAAGAAACAGCTGCGTGGCTCCGGTGGCAGACTGTGCAATTATTTTTTGTCCAAAAAAACGGAAACCTGACAAAATGGAAGCCTTTACGTTTTTTTTTAAATTTTTTTAAACCTTATTGAAATCAATAGGGAAAAAAACTAATCCATTTATTTCCATTTTATCTCAGTTTCCCTCTTTCAAAAACGAAGCAGAGAGATGGAATCCCTGAACTGAGCCCTAACGCAGGTGTGAAAGCAGCCGTACACATTGCAGTATAACACGCAGGCTACTACTGTCTAAGTAGAAAAGCAGAAATTGCTGTTTTGTAAGACAGGAATAACTTACTGGAATGCTGCTGATGCATGCCGAGCTGTGCTGGTAAAGTTAGACATTTTTCACTCTGAGACAGATTCCCTTTGGTCAAAACATATTTGGGCACTGTTCACTACACTCTCTATGCCAAATGACCAAAAATGGTTACAATGTTTAAAGTACAAGTGTGTAGAAATGAATGAACAAAGAAGGCATTCTAAAGACAAAGTTTACTGTGGATGAAAAATGTAACCTTGGTTCTCTGCTGGTCTGGATTTCAGACCACTTCCTCTCCCCATCAGGAAAATTGCAGGTCTCAGGTCCCAGGAAATGTCATCTGAGCACTATGTCTGAGTGCTTCTGTTTCGTCTTATAGGGATTCTATGATATTGACTATGTCTCACATTTTCACTTAATTAAACTGAACATATTTTCATATTTGGTAAAAGAAATGTTATTTAGCTGAAGCAGTAATGAAAGGTGCTTTCCTCCATTGAAACAAACTTCTACTCTCCTATACTAAAGATTTGTGCTATTAAAAAATAACTTAAAGGGAACCCGTCAGCATTTTCTACCCATCTAAAGTAAATAAAGAAGCACACCAAAGTATTACAATTTCCAGAAATAATTTCTTATGCTTCTCTATGGCAGCATACCTTTGCAAATCATCTTTAAAAAATTCTTGCCCTCTATGATGATTCCCAAAGTCCGGTCCAGTTTGGTGGGCCTGGATGAACTCTTCTGGTTGGAGTCTTTTAAATAAGCCTACCCATTCCGACTGGGGAGTATCCACGTCATCCTCATGTGCATCAGAAAGTTACATACCAGCACATGCAGAGATGATGTAGCCTTTTTGTGGGCAGATTTATTGCTATCTTCTGTGCATGTGCCGGTCCACAACCTTCTGGCGCATGCGTGGATGACGAGGGAACTTAGCAGCCAGAGTGGACAGGCTTATTCAAAAGACTGAGTGAGTCCAGGCCCGCCCTCTGGACCAGAAGGCAGGATTTACCATACAGTACTGGAGATGTTAAAAAATGACTTGCAAAGCTATGCATTCATAGGGAAGTCTAAGTCAGGTATTTATGGAAATTGAGGTAATCCCTTAGCGTGCTCCTGTAGTTACTTTTAGTAGGGTAGTAGAAAATGCTGACTGGTTGCTTCTAAAGCGATATTCCAGTATCAATGAATGAAGATTCATTCTATAATAAAACAATGTACACATTTCCAGTATACTTGCTTTATCGTTTGATAAGAGATAGATATACTGATAGATATCTGCGATAGGCACACAGGTGCAATGATATTACAATATGTGTATTAAAGCATGTATTCCAATTAGCTGAGGATCTAGGGGCTCATCACAAGACCAGGACAGGCTTTCATGTCTTTAGTCATGAAAGCCGATGGTTCTTTCTGGGTTCCATCTAGATCCTGTTCTTGGGGACCCAGATGGAACCTGAGATACTACATAAATGTAGCTTTAGATATCATGTTGGTCAAGCTATCATTTGGTTGACTGCTACGGTATCCCCTCATATGCATGTTTCTTAATAGCTAGAAGGGATTAACGCGCTGCCAGATACCTCTGTCAGCAGTAGTGCTGAGCAAACCGAAAAGTCAAAGAAGTGGGCTGCGCTGGGCTCTCCCTAGCGTTATCATGTAGACTAACCACTCCTCTCCTTGCTTGTATATAGGGAGAGAGCTGTCAGTTTACATACTGCGGGCGGGGATAGCTCGGCGCCTCTCGCCTCTTTGACTCGGACACTCTATTCCTGAGTTAAAACAGGCAAACTTTAAAGTGTATTTATCCTGAAACGCTGCAGCTTTTCCAAATAACACATACATGAGGGCAATGTGTAGATCTGTCTCAGGTTCATGCTGCCACGGTGACAGGTTCCCTTTGAAGGATCTACATTGGAGTAGTGCCGAAATCTCTATTTTTTTTGAATGGAGGGCTACTGAACCTATATCTGTAAAGACTTGATACACAGCATTTACCTATCTTTGTGCTGCTGATTTCTTTATATGGATACACATTATATTGTCAGCCAGTCATACAGAAATTAGAAGTAGCACCCTACATTCAATGCAAATAAGTAGGATGGAACTATACCTCTGCAACACCACCTATTGGATGGCAAGATTCCATTAAATCAATGTCCGACCCTTTATACAGGTCTTTATAACAATGATTGGGAATTGAAAACCAAGCCAGAAGCCATATACAGACAGCTGTTTGGGGGTTTTGCCCCTAATCAGTGTGCAGTAGGATTCTGGATTCGTTTTCAATTCCCAATCTTTGTTATAAGGACCTGTATAAAGGGTCGGACATTGATTTGCAGGAATGCTGCCATCCAATAGGTGGCGCTGCAGAGGTATAGTTCCATCTCCCTTATTTGCATATATTTCCCAGAGGAACATGGATGGCCTTATAAGTCTCTTTACTCACCTCCTAGGTGTCTCCACACACCTTATAGATACTCTCCTTAAGGGGAGATGAAACCCTTTCCGACCTTACATTCAGCTAATGTGTACAGCCAGCTCTAGGATACTATATATTCACACACTGCAGATTTGTTGTAGAAATTTCAATGAACTGTAATGGGGCTTGCAGAAATCCATGCATACATGGTAGAAACAACTCATCCAGATGTGTGAAAATTATTTTCAGATGCAGAAATTTCGCTACTCGGATCTGTCATGTGTGAATATACCATTAAGGAGCAGGCATACAGACTCCTGTAAATGACATCACAATTGCTTTAGACACTACTCATGTCTAGTATTATGTATGGACAGAATCAATGGTTACTGCTTAGCTACCAATGTGCCATTGTTTGCTGAAGTTTTGAGGAATGCTCAGATGACCATGTGGCAATGCCCTCTGATGGAGTCACATAGCAGATACTTACAAACCTTCTCTGAGCATACTCTAGTTAGCATAAATCTGCCATTGTGCAATAAGGCCAATTGGGCAACTAAAGTCTACAGTTCTAAAAGTAAATAACTTTTATGCTAGATTAGAAGCTGCTAGAGTGAGTCAAGCAGGTGAAAATGTTTCTGCAGGCTCTCAGAAGTGATAAACTAGTGACCATTGGGGTAATGTCATGGTGTGTCCACTTGTGCTACTGATTATTTTAGCTCTACAAGTGTCCATTAATTTGGCTGGCTGTGGGGTAGATTAGCTCAGACGGCCAATCATGGGTCTGTGCATGCATATTCCGGCCCCTCCTCTCAGAGGGCATCGGTAATTGTCCTGATATCATTTGGGTTGAGCATACATACATAGATCTCTTCATGTTTGTCTCTTGTCTGCATCCAGTTCTTTTCTTATCTGTCATCTGTTTAAGTTTGTCATTTCTGAATTATGTCTTAAACCCTATGAGTTGTTGGACATATGAACCCTGCCCTGTCCAATGGGTTCTTGGATGCCTGAACCCTGTCTTGTTTGAACTCTGTTCTATGAGTTGTTGGACACATGAACCCTGCCCTGTCCAATGGGTTCTTGGATGCCTGAACCCTGTCTTGTTTGAACTCTGTCCTATGAGTTGTTAGACACATGAACCCTGCCCTGTCCAATGGGTTCTTGGATGCCTGAACCCTGTCTTGTTTGAACTCTGTTCTATGAGTTGTTGGACACATGAACCCTGCCTTGCCCATTGGGTTCTTGGATGCCTAAACCCTGTCTTGTCTGAACTCCGTCCACATGGGATGTCAGATGCCTGAATCTTGTCTCATCTGACTGCTATCTGACTTCTACTCTAAACTTTGATGTATTGCTGCCTGTAGACTCTTGTCATATGGTGCTTGGGGTCTTGTGCTCTATTGTTTACACCAGTCAGTTTTTATGGCAGTATAACAAATGATAGGCGAACAAATTATAGTTCGTCGTTCAGTCAGACAGTGTTTACGCTGAATGATTATTCAGTTTCGCAATATACTGAACAACAGTCCTTCAATGTTAAAGGACCCTTAAAGTACCTTTACACGGGGCAACTATTGCCTGAATTCTTGCTGGAAACAGTGCATTTGGGCAATAATCGGCCCATATACACGCAGCCATAGACAGGGCACTGAGCAGGAAATCGCTCACCTATCGGAGTTACTTGGTTTCTAGCAGAACTAAAAACCAAGCAACTATTGGGCAGGGTAAACAGGAGTTGCTCAATGTCTGAGCGATTCCTGTTTACTGTGAATGGAGGTGGGCAGCTAGAATAATCCCCGGTCGCTCCGTCTTTATACACAGAATGACTAGCGCTCCTGTTGGTAGCCCAGGAGTGATAGCCAGGCAGTCGTCCATGAGATGGCTGTGGGGCACTTATGCGTCCAACAGATGTCCCGTGTAAAGCTACCTTTACTCTCACTTTAGGGATAGCATAGTAATATCGAATATCAGCAGTGTATAAAATGTTAGACAATATTGTATAAGTACAGGGGAAGGTAGATAAAACTTTTCTAAATTTCAAATTTGATTTTTGGACTTAGAAACCGTCCAAGACTGATATATTAGACAACATTTGAATACAAGAGGGTCCTACAAAACGTCTGAAGGTTAAGTAGAGACTAGTAGAGTTCACAAGTAATATGAGCCCAGTCAAAAATCCAGTTACGGTCATCTAATACAATGAGATTAGCAGAGAAGGATTACATGGCATGTATTGTATGTAATTGCTTTAGGCATGTGAACTGAATTAACAGAGTGACCCCGTAATTCATAATTATCATATTACATCAATGGATGTTTCTCCATAATTAATGTTCGAAGAATTGACATATTCAACTTTTCTCACAGCTGACACTCGACAATAGCTATGATCAGCGTAAATGCTGACCGTGGCTATTAACCCTGTAGATCCAATGAGATCGCGAGGTGTTGTTCGGTTGCTATGGCAGCTTGGGGCCTTCAAGAGGGCCCTCAGCTCTGCTATGGTTTTCTATCAAGCCATACCTGTGGTGTGGCTTGATTGTCAGATTGTGATATAGTGTAATACAGTGCTTATGCATTTTACTACATTATACTGCCGGAGCGATCAAACCTTCAAGTTCAAGTCCCATATGGGGACTAAAAAAATAAATGTAAAAATTTGATTTAAAAATATTTTATTTTAATATAAATAATTAATTAAAAAAAACATTAACAATCCTTTTCCCTATATTTATAATAAGAAAAATCAAAACAAAAACATATTTGGTATCGCTGCACCATAAAAGTCCAATCTATCAAAGTGATCCATTATTTACCCCGCACGGTGAACATCATCCAGAAAAAAAAAACACAAAACACCAGAATTATGCTCTTTGTTCACCCTGTCGCCAAGAAAAACATGTATTAAAAAGCGATCAAAAAGTCATATGTACTCCAAAATGGTACCAATAGAAACTACAGGACGTCTCACAAAAAACAAGCCTTCACACAGTTGCGTCATCGGGAAAGTAAAAAGTTATGGCTGTCAGAAGATGGTGGCAGGAAATAGTTTAATGTTTTTCCAAAGCTATTATATATTTTTTTAAGTAGTACAGCAAAAAAAACAGAAGAATTTGATATCGCAGTAATTGTATTGACCAATAGAATAAACAGATCTCCTGCATGGGTGCCCCCACACGGGTTCCGCAAATCAGATCTGCCCGTGTGCATGAGACCGAAAGCTGTTAGCAAGCTTTTGTCGGCAGATGTTGAAAACACTGAATATTCAAGGAAGTATATAAATGAATAAATTAGATAAACTCCAATAAAGTGCAAGAAGTGACCATAAACAAAGTGCAAAGTTCAGCACAATGAGAGGAGCACAAGCAAAAATGCTATTAAGGAAGCAATGGAGAAATTAGTAATGTGACATCTAATCACAAAAAGGGAGTACTGAATATAATAAGAAAGATACTGAGTTCTTGAAAATGAGAGATACTGTAATTTTTCCAATAGCTATGCTACAAAGATAAACCCTATATGTATCGCTCTTGTACTGTACCCGTGGCGAGGCTGTATGCAGTAGCGATAGGCATGGAATGTGTGTTGTCGCACATTATTTTTGTGAGTCTCAGATTATATGGTTTTTGGTTTAAAATCCTTAAAAATAAATTGGGAGTTGTTTGTTTTGTCTTTTAATAAAATGTAATATTATTATATTTCAAGCACTTTTCAAGTATCTACAACTGAGTCCTGGTTTTACAAGCTTTACTTGCCTTTAAAGGAATCAGTCAGCATCATATCTCCTCCGCTAAAGAAACTGACCCTCGACCCGACTAACACTGACAACTACCGACCCATCTCAAATCTCCCCTTCATCTCCAAACTTTTAGAGCACCAAGTCTATTCCCGCCTCCCACTCTTTCTCTCTGACAACTCTCTCCTCGACCCCCTACAGTCCGGCTTCCACCCCCTGCACTCAACTGAAACCGCCCTCACAAAAGTGTCAGTCGACCTCTTGATGGCCAAATCGAATGGCGACTACTCCATACTAATCCTCCTTGACCTCTCCGCAGCATTCGACACTGTTGATCACGACCTCTAGTCGCAATGGTTCACTCAATCAGAGGACACTGCTCTTTCATGGTTCTCCTCCTACCTCTCTGATCACTCATTCAGCATCTCCATCGCTGGTTTCACCTCCTCGCTGCCCCTCGTTGTTGGGGTTCCCCAGGGCTCGTTCTTCGGCCCCCTTCTCTTCTCTATCTACACAGCCCCAATTGGTCGAACCATCTGCAGATTTGGCCTACAATACCATCTCTATGCAGACAACACCCAGTTTACACCTCCTCCCGCAACATCTCAGCATCATTCCTCCAAAACATCACCGACTGTCTATCCGTTGTCTCAAATACCATGTCCTACATCTTTCTCAGACTTAACCTCTCAAAAACTGACCTTCTCGTCTTTACGCCCTCAACCATAGAATCATAGAATGGTAGAGTTGGAAGGGACCTCCAGAGTCATCTGGTCCAACCCTCTGCTCAGTGCAGCATTCACTAAATCATCCCAGACAGATATTTGTCCGGCCTTTGTTTGAACACTTCTATTGAAGGAGAACTCACCACCTCTGGTGGTAACTTGTTCCCCTCATTGATCACCCTCACTGTCAGAAAGGTTTTTCTAATATCTAATTTGTGTCTCCTCCCTTTCAGTTTCATCCCATTGCTTCTAGTCTTTCCTTGTGCAAATGAGAATAGGGCTGATCTCTCTGCACTGTGACAGCGCTTCAGATATTTGTAGACCCCTATTAAGTCTCCTCTCAGCCTTCTTTTTTGCAAGCTAAACATCCCCAGATCCTTTAACCGTTCCTCATAGGCCATGGTTTGCAGACCGCTCACCATCTTGGTAAGTCTTCTCTGAACTTGCTCCAGTTTGTCTATGTCTTTTTTAAAGTGGGGTGCACAGAACTGGATACAGTATTCCAGATGAGTTCTGACTAAAAAGGAGTAGAGGCAAAAAAAATATCTCACGTGATCTAGACTCTATGCTTCTCTTAATACATCCCAGAATTGTGTTTGCCTATTTGGCTGCTGCATCACATTGTTGACTCATGTTCAGTCTATGATCTATTAGTATACCCAAGTCTTTTTCACATTTGCTACTGCTTAGCCCAATTCCTCCCATTCTGTATGTGTTTTTTCTATTCATTTTTCGTGCCCAGATGTAGGACCTCCCCCCAACATATCCATCAGTATCTGGCACCATCATAACACCCAGACAGCACGTCTGCTGTCTTGGGTTCACACTGGATTTTGAGCTCTCCTTTACCCCACACATCCAATCACTGGCCCGAACATGCCACCTGCACCTTTAGGAACATTGCAAAAATCTGGCCACTTCTTACCTCGGACACGCTAAAGACTCTCATTGTCACCCTCAAATATTCTCTGCTCAACTACTGCAATTCGCTGCAAATCTGCCTTCCCTGCACCAGACTCTCCCCTCTCCAATCCATATTAAACGCGGAAGCTAGACTCCTCTTTCTATCTAGCCACATCTCAGATGCTTCAGCACTATGCAAGTTGCTGTACTGACTGCCCATCCACTATAGAACTCAATTTAAACTCCTCACCCACAAAGGCGCTGTGCTGCCATACATCGCTTCCCTCCTGTCCATACATCACCCATCCAGCGCACTCCATTTCGCTAGCACACTCAGACTAAACGTGCCTCTAATCTGAACCTCACACTCCCTCCTCCAGGACCTCTCCAGAGCAGTACCAGTCCTCTGAAATGCACTACCCCAAAACATCCAGACGATCCCCGACACACGGAGCTTCAGACGTGACCTGAAAATGCACATCTTCAAAGAAGCAGACCAAATCTCCTGAACTCATCTCCCCCCTCACCACCTACAACATGCCCCCCTCCCACTGCACTCCTGAACTAAGATCTACCTACGGCTTCCCACACTTCTCCACCTTGCCTACCGTGTACATCTCCCACCCCTGTACCTCCTGCATTACCTTCTCCATGTTGTGTTTACGCTCATTGGAGCTGCCCCACCCCCTTATTCCTAATAATTGATCACTACCTGTTATTGCTGTATCGTCTATGTTCTTGAATGTTTTGAGGCACTGCGGAATAAGTTAGCACTATACAAATAAAGATTATTATATCATTTTTGCTACTACTTCTGATTGCAGCAATATGTTTGTCTTAAAGGGGGTGTCCCGCGCCGAAACGGGTTTTTTTTTTTCTTCAACCCCCCCCCCCCCCCCCCCTCCCCGTTCGGCGCGAGACAACCCCGATGCAGGGGTTAAAAAAGAACACCGGACAGCGCTTACCTGAATCCCCGCGCTCCGGTGACTTCTTACTTACCTGCTGAAGATGGCCGCCGGGATCTTCTCCCTCGGTGGACCGCAGGGCTTCTGTGCGGTCCATTGCCGTTTCCAGACTCCTGATTGGCTGGAATCGGCACGTGACGGGGCGGAGCTACACGGAGTCGGCATCCTGCACGAGCGACCCCATTGAGAAAAGAAGAAGACCCGGACTGCGCAAGCGCGTCTAATTTGGCCATTAGACGCCGAAAATTAGGCGGGCTCCATGGAAACGAGGACGCTAGCAACGGAGCAGGTAAGTGAAAAACTTCTTATAACTTCTGTATGGCTCATAATTAATGCACAATGTACATTACAAAGTGCATTAATATGGCCATACAGAAGTGTATAGACCCACTTGCTGCCGCGGGACAACCCCTTTAAGTATCCATGCAGTAGTTTGTAAGAAACTCACATTTTTTCAATATTAGCCACACCTAAGGATTTACAGGAAGTAGTCCTATTCACTCCGCCTTCCAGCCACTGATTCACAGCTGTCTGCCTATTACTATGCACAAAAAAGACAGGTGTTAATTAGTGCCTGAAAGGTGGTTTGGGGGGCCGACCAGAAGCTCATGAATATCGAGGACTACTTCCTGTATTCCCTATGTGTTTGTAGCTGATAGTGATAAAATGCAAGTTTCTGACAAACTGCTTTACAGATATATAAGCCAGATATATTGCTGCAATCAGCGCGTCTGTCATTACCTTATTCTACCCTCAAGGTAGAAAGGTGCTGACAAATTACCTTTAAATATGATTTTTACCCTAAGGCCTAGTGCCCACGGCCAAAACGGGCTCCGCAAGCGGAATTCCACAGCGGAGCCCGTCACAGCGCCCCCCCAGAGACCCCATACTTACCGCCGCCCGACCTCCCGCATGACGCAGTAGAGCGCATGACGCGTTCGGCGCGTCATATGACATGCCCACAGCGTCACATGACTCGCCAGCCGCATTATATGACGCGGCTGTCGGGGAAGCGTTTTCACGCTATCTTCTGCTGTGCTATAGCAGAAGATAGCGTGACGGACGGCTTCCATTGACCGCGTGTACGCCCTTGGCAAATAGTAACATGCCGTGGATGAGTACGGGTGAATTCACGGGGCGGAATTCCGTGGTGGAATTGCGCACCGTGAGCATAGCACTATTAGGTTCAATAGAACCTAATAGCTGCGGGGCAACGCTGCGGATTTCCGCTGCGTGGTAAACCGCTGGCAAATCCCGCCGGCCCGCACTTTCCATAGCATTGCTATGGAAAGCGCCGGCACCTGTCCACGAGCAGAGAATCATTGCGACAGGCGGAGAATCGGCGGCGGCTCCTGCTCCCAGGCAACGGCTCCCGCGGCGGAGATCTGCCGCGGGACTTCGCATCGCCCGTGGACAGAGGGCCTAACAGTTCCACTTATTGCACCCCACATGAGGGCACGTCATTTGGCAGATATTGCAGGGACTATCTATAACAGACATTTTTATCAGCAATATCAATTTTTTTTGCTGTTCTTGTTCAAATTAGATACATGCAACAGTAAATATAAAATAGATAAACAGAGCTCGACAGCATCCCACACACTTCTGTTATCTTCCTATGTCTATGGAAGGAGAGGAGTGCAAATCTCCAGTGTCTATCATTCCTAGGGAGCAAAAGAAAATCGTGTTGAGTGCAGAGTGAATTATTCTGAAGCAGCTACTGGAAAACCTAAAAATACTTAATTTTTGAGTGTTACAAGGGAATCTGACTGTTTTCAGTAAGAGAAACCAAGTAATCTTGTAGATATGATACCTTTTAATGGCTAACAAAAATGCATGATGTTGTTGCGAGCTTTCAAACTTCTCAGGGTCCTTCCTCAGGCACTAAACGTTTTTCGTTTTACAGGGGGATCTCAGACATTGAACAAGGACAGCTCTTTATAAGATTTGGACTCTAGAACTAAAACAATCAAATGCAATTGAAAGTCCTTTTACTGACAAGGTGTCATTTCTGTTAAAAATCATATCCAAGTTATTCTCAGTGTATATGTGTTTTTGAGAAAGCCAGATGACAACAAATAAGGGCAAAAAGGTTTTCAATACTCCTCAATGACACATCGTGCAGTGAAAAAGTATGACTGAACCCAATTACAGAAGCACAAATAGGTCTTCAGAAATTCGGAGGTATAAGCCAAAACCTGATGATTATTTCAATAGTTCTCCGTGTTACAGAATCTGATATAACACATAGTTATATGTTACCCAGTCTCAACATGCTGAATTTTGATCAGCTGAATCATCGTCATATAATTCTTCAGCTATGCACTAAAGGTCTAGACCAAGGATCAAAAAAAATCACACATTTTTTTCAGAAGATTTTGGACCATGAATCATGTCCTGACCAAATAATAATAGCATTCTATCTATGTCCAAATGTGAGGACCGGTCCCTGTACCACAGCCAAATAAATCCCATTTACCTGACTCTCATAATGAATTTTATCAAACTGATATAGCAAGAGCAATGATTTTTATTAACAGATGATGAAAACTTACCACTCACAGCTCCACCACAGTTTCCATTGTTTGAGTCAATCGGGAAATCCGGCATTGATTCTTAAAATATAAAAACATATGTAAATATTATTATTAGCTCATATTAAAACCTCTTTTAAAAGTTCAATGTTTTGTGGAGCACTAATTAATAAACCACATCAGAATGGTACACACTCCCTACATTGACTATACACAGTTGGGGCTTGGTAAGGAAACGCTATATTAAATGGGTTTTCAGTAGAGTTGAGCGAACATACTCTGCTGAGCTTGATGCTCGTTCGAGTATTAGCGTACTCTATAGAGAAAGAGAGAGAGACTGACCGACCGAGGGGGAAAAAAAAAGCTCGGCACCCGGCATCCCACATACAAAACTGCTCGAGTCTCCCATTGTAGTCAATTGGGTTTGTTACTCGAGAAGAGCTCTCGAATTTTACAAAAAGCTCGACTCGAATAACGCGGACTCAAGCATTTGGGTGCTCACTCATCTCTAGTTTTCAGTATAAATGGATTCATTTCATTTTCCATTATTTGTTTTTGGAATATGCCAAACCACATGGGAATCAAAATTGGTGAAAAAGATCTGATATAATTTTTTTGTACATTCCTCCATAGCAATGGTTCCCAACAGGGGTTCGCAAACCCCTACTGAGTGGCTCGCCATATTAGCTTTGAGTTATGGCCATGTGCATTAGCTACAAGATCTGTGGCAATTTGATGGTATAATAACAGTGATACAAATATCAATCTGCAAATTGAAGTTCACATAATTTGATGTGTTAATATCTTTTACTTGAGTGTGGCTCCAACCATCGCCCAAAGTGGAATGAGATTCTCATCTATAGCTTTCATTTACCAGGATCAGACTTAGCTGGCAAAATATAATGAGAATAGTGGTTGAACAAAACCAGTCAAATGGAGACAGAGAACATTAATTGTATTTCTGCTCAAGTTAATTACATTACTATATTTCGCTTCCCCATGACTGTCAATAGGTTGCCGCTTCAGTACTGCTGAGTAGGACTTTTAGTTAGTATACCAGTATAAGCTGATGTGCTGCCATGTTGGAATGCTATCATACTGTCATATTGAAAATTTCCAATATATTATCCTGTCCTTTACATTCTTGAAACTTTTATCCTGAACTAAACGAATGATATCATGATTACCCTAATGGGGGCTTCTGTTCCAGGCCTATTTCTGGGTGGCCGCAAATAATGTACCGACTTAACCATGAATGGCTCCATAGCCTTGTATTAGTAAAGCAGGCACTCAAACTGCTAACGTTGATCTCTATATTAGCAGATTTCCATTCAATTCAAGCATTTTGGCAGGACAGCATAGAATAGTCGACTATGCTTTTCTGACCGGTCAAGATGCCAGTAAAAATGGAAATCTGCTGAAATGAAGCCCAAAGCTTGGAGCTTTGGTCTCCATTGTATTACAAGCAGGCTAGAGAACCAACCAGACTTTATTTTCGGCCATCCAGACAAAGCCTTCAAATGAGGTTCTAAACATCGTCTGAATGAAGCCTTAGAACATAGGATCAAACAGATGGGGTCCCCTACAACACATAACTTCCTGCAGACATGGCCTTCCACAATGTTGTCACGAGTGTGCTTCGACCAGCAATCGTTGGTCTGGTCTTTGCGTATGACTGCATTACCTGTTCATCTGTGCTAGATCATCTGTGTTACCACATGCAAGGTTTCAGATTTGGTTAATTTTGCTCATTCAATGGCTATGTACACAAGTGCCTATTTTGCATGCGCAGTTCCGTCATGCAGCATGTTCTATTTTCCTGCACATTTGCGCAGGAGAATAGAACATATGAAACTCATTAGGCTAATTAGCCATTTCAATATACAGGGGCCGTGTTTGCAGGGTTTTTTACATGCACAAATGCGCGCAATTGGCACACACAAAAAGTACTACAAAAAATGCAGCTGCATGCGCAAATATGCGATGTCCAATGCACTATAACATGGTGCAAATTACACGTGTAAATATGCTTATGCCCATTTGATGCCGGCCTTACTCAGCTGTGGACCCTTTGCTAATCTACCTGGTTATGTAGCTTTGCTGCTCCGGACCGCTGGTACCAGGTAATGTTGCTGCTTGCAGTGTACTCTGCTGTGATTCTTCTTGTCTAGCCGTGTTCCTGACCTGACCCATTTTGGACTGTGATTTTGGATTTCTGCCTGCTGTGCCATGTCTTCTTGTCCTTCCAGTTCTGACCCTGATTTGTGCCTAAGTTTGACTTGTATATCCTTTGACTTTGTTGTTTTCCTCTGACTATTCGGTACTGATCCCTACTTGTCTTATGACATACTCCTGATCTGTGCCCTTTTCATCTGCTTCACGGTTAGTCTATGAACATAATTGTGGACTCCTTGCAGCCAGATCCAACCCCATTGAGTGGAGCAAGGGAAAAGACCAGGAACTCCAAAAAATCTATCGGGCCTCTGGCACACCAGCACATTTGGGCCTCTGGCACACCAGCACATTTGGGTCCCTGTGCTATCCGTTTTAATTCACGGACAGCACATGCACCAGTGTAGCCTATGGGGCTATGCACGCTTCCACTTTTTCTTGTGACCCATCGCATGTCCTATTCTTGCCTATATCAAGAACAAGAATTAGGACATGCAAATGCATGTGAATGCGTGAGCCGTCCGTGTATCAGAAAGCACATGGATAGGCGTCCGATGCAAGTTGCACTCAAACCTCTTAGGTGAAACTCGCACACACGACAAATGTGCACCAGGTCTTAAGCAGAATGACTAGTCAGACCACTATGGCCTATTTGGGTGAACTGGTTGGACCTATATTGTTACACATGTCTTCTTCATAAACTCAGGAGGAGAACCATAATGCAATTCACAGTAATACACACTCAATTATAGTAGAAGCTCATTTTATAAAGGAAGACGGTGATTCATGCTATTTAATCAATGGTTGATATAAAACTTCCAGTTCCCAGTCAGAAATAGTTTCTGCTGCGACTGTGGTCTGTATTATACAGAATAATGTACCTCCTACTGTGAACTTCATATGAGCATTACATATGCATTAACCCTTTCCCATCCATTGTCTGACGTCTAAAGACATTCTGATTGAAGGCTGTGCAGCTCCGATGTCGGAAGACGTCCGGCAGGGTATTTTTGCTGTAGATTACTGGCCACTCTGTTGTCAGGGGCCTCTCCAGTATGTCCCATACTGCAGTACTGGCTCTAGCCAGCAGATGGCGCCCTTGTATAATGGCAGAAAGAGAAAGCCCCCTAGGAAACCCTGAATCCAAAACTGAATTGCAAAGGGTTAACTTATATATTGTCCTGTAGGTATTGGTGGCATTTAGAGTATTGACCTGGTGTACTGATTTCGATCAATCATAGCAATAATTATATTGGAATCAATGGAACAAACTAAGCAGATTCTGATATATAAAGTAGCCTAGGCTATTGCAATCCAAATTTGACAAAAGTCATTCCCATTACATTACATGTGAGATGTTTAGTGTTGTTGATACAATGCAATGTACACTCCAGTATTACTATTTATCCAGCTATTATAGATAAGCAAGATGCTTCGTTTCAAGAGTACCAGAAAGACACCCCTTGTGCCACCTGAATGAAGAGCTTGTTATTGAGTCAACCATCTGGGTTGTGCTTATATTTTGACATGTAATTTGGCACTTATTGTGCAAGTATCTTCAGATGCAGGAAGCACATCTCATGTATAAAAATGTCTACATTTTGGAAATCTTACACCATTCTGTGGCTGACATTACAGTCAGCACAAATATAAATAAGACTATTCAGGGAAGGTGTTATTTGCAAGCTGAATATAAGTAGGAATGTTGTTGACCCAACTTGTGAATCTCCTTAATTATGTGCAAAGAGGAAGGTGTCAAAGCAAAGAGGTTTCTTTACTTTTCATTAAAAGTGACTGGATAGTCATTCTGGTGTCCCCAAGAATAAATTAAACATTGGTGGGTGTTTAAAAAAAATGTAATGCTCACCGACTTTTCCTATCCAATCATTTCAATTAGCCTGCACTAACATTTTATTTAATAGGTATCACACAATCTTAAATGACCATTTATCTCATATTGCCATTGGGAAGAAATAGTCTGAAAGCTCTCCATTACCATGACTACTTCCAAGATCCATGACTACTACGACTGGAAAATAATTATCAAGGCAGTCTTATAGTACAGTCACCTTAATTTTTTTTTAAACACTAAGAATGTGTATGTAAGCTTAAATGTCCATATATCTATGAATATTACTGCTGTACTTTATTTATGTTTCTAGGGTACCGAAGGAAGCAGCGCAGGTAATTGCTGAACCACTGGCCATAATTGTTGAATATTCCTGGACAACAGGAGAAGTCCCTGAAGATTGGAGAAGGGTAAATGTTGTCCCTATCTTCAAAAAAGGTAAGAATGTGGACCCAGGAGACTACAGGCCTGTGAGCCTGACTTCTAAGCCAGAAAGAAATCTTTGAATAAATTATTAAACAGCATGTATGCAAGTACTTGGATGAGAATGTAGTAATTAACCAGAGCCAGCATAGGTTTGTAACAAACAAGTCATGCCAAATGAATCTAATTTCTTTCTATGATAGAATCACCGACTGAGTTGATCAGGAAAATTCAGTATAGTATATCTTGACCTTAGTAAAGCATTTCACAAGGTATCTCATACCACCCTTATTGAAAAAATGAACAAATGTGGGATTGACAATGCAACTCTTAGGTGGATTCAGAACTGTCTGACTGATCGTACTCAAAGAGTGGTCATAAATGGCTGCATATCCAAGTGGAAGAATATCTCAAGTGGGGTACCACAAGGCTCTGTCCTAGGCTCAGGGATGTTCAACATATTTGTAAAAGATTTAGAGGAGGGAATTGAGGGGAAATTGGTCAAGTTTGCCGAAGACACAAAGCTAGGAGGGATGGCTAACACTAGAGAAGATTCAAAAAGATTTGGACAAACCTGAACAGTGGGCGGCGACTAACAGAATAGTATTTAACAAGGAGAAATGCAAAGTACTGCATCTGGGTGGTAAAAATAAAAAAGCACATATACAATGGGAGGAATTGAGCTAAGCATCAGCACATGTGAAAAAGACTTGGGTATACTAATAGATCACAGACTGAACATAAGTCAACAGTTTGATGCAGTAGCAAAAAATTCTGGGATGCATTAGGAGAAGCATAGTCTAGATCACGTGAGGTAATTATCCCTCTCTACTCCTCCTTGGTCAGATCTCACCTGGAATACTTTGTCCAATTCAGAGAGGAGTTACGAAGATGGTGAGCAGTCTGCAAACCATTTCCTATGAGGATTGGTTAAAGGATCTGGGGATGTTTAGCTTGCAAAAAAGAAGGCTGAGAGAAGACTTAATAGCTGTCTACAAATATCTGAAGGGGTGTCACACTGCAGAGAGATCAGCCCTATTCTTGTTTGTACAGGGAAAGTCTAGAAGCAATGGGATGAAACTGAAAGGGAGGAGACACAGATTAGGTATTAGGAAAAACTTTCTGACAGTGAGGGTGATGAATGAGTGTAACAGTTTGCCACAGGAGGTGGTGAGTTCTCCTTCAATGGAGGTCTTCAAACAGAGGCTGGACAAACATCTGCCTGGAACGGTTTATTGAATCCTGCATTGAGCAGGTGGTTAGACCAGATGACCCTGGATGCCCCTTCCAACTCTACATTTATACAATTCTATTAGGACCTTCAGAGAAAGGTCAAATGACTGTTTTTGTCCTCTAACTTTTCTATTGTGGACTAAACGCCTAAACTACAAGCTGAATGGTTGATGGATTAGGTATGAAAGACCAGTTCTGGTGTGACTTGGCAGGTTCAGAGAGTGCAGAGAGGAAATACCCTGCAGTGAGAGCTGCAGCAGAGCTGTCCTGCAGTTGACTTGTGAGATTCCTCATCTAGGGTGGAACAGTTTTTGCAGAGAGCCTTGTGATGAGTGAGCTGACTCAATGCTGCTGGAGAGCTGGGTTTGCCTTTACCAAAGAAAAAGAGAGTACAATTTCAAGAGTGTCTCTCCTCAGCTGTTGCAACACAAATGCCAGAGGAAAAACTGCTAATCGTCCAAGGAAACACCAACTATAATTATAGACTGCAAATGCACAGCCTTCACTAAGAAAGAGAGCACCAGCAAGAGCAGATAGTCCAGTATCGACAGTCCATATCCGGATATTCAAGTTTTGGTGGTATGTAATCATGAGTACCCTTTTCCAGTCTCTTAACCTGTAAAATTGATTATTTTGACTTCATCATTGTACAGCCTCCCCAAAGGTACTGTGCTAATAATTTGTTCAAGTGACAGTGATTGCATATTTCAATTAGTGGATATAGTCATCTCGTTACCCAAAGTTCCTGAAAGACTGAGTTACTTCAGAGGAGACACGAGGCTTCTATTTTCAACCAGCATCTGTGAAGCTGTTTACCCCTGGCCAGGGTAAACCATATATTGACTGTGATAATTTTAAACTGATACACAATATTAAAGGGGTTTTATCATGATAATAAAAATGTCTTTAGCAGTTGTACCCATTTTAAAATAAAAAGTAGCTCATACTCACCTCTCCCCGGGCCCCCGAAGCGGAGCTGAGTGGCTCACACTGCCCTGGCACCGGCTTCCAAGTAGACTGCCAGGAGAAAGCATGTGACCACTGCAGCCAATCCAATCAGAGGCCACAGCATCACATCCCCAAACTCCTGGCATCAATATGCTCATGATATAGGCACTGATGCCAGGAGTGCTAACGGTGATGCTGCGGACTCTTATTGGCTGCAGAGGTTATGTGCTTCCCCCTGCCAACTACCTGGAAACCAATGCGGGGGCAATGTGAGCCATTCAGCTCTGCTCTGCTGAAACACAACTAGTAGAGTGCAAGGATTGTGGCAGTTAGCAGAGGAACTGCTGGAGAGCTGGTGCAAAAGTCCGTAGACAGTGGGAGCCTGGACCCCTGGTTGAGAGAGGGTACCTGGAGGACAGCGGGCACTGCACTGAGGAACTGAAGGTTGCCTGTTGCTTTGAACCAACAGAGGGAGAGAGAGTGACCATACTATAGTCCTAGCCTGGTGGAAGCCCCTGGACTGCAACAAATATCTAAGGAAACCGTGGTAGAGTTGTCCTCCCAACCTTAGACTAGCCTAAGGCGGTGGTTGTGGTAATTCTCACGCAATGAACTGTAAGTAAGCCCGGCCTCAACTCCAAAACTAGGCGTGTACACCATAGGTATGCAAACAGTTAACCAGGCCTGTTGCATAGGATTTGAGCTGAGAAATATTTTAGGGCATGCTTAAAACTCTAAATATTAGGAAATAGTCTAATTGCCTAGGGTAGCGCATCCCAAAGGACTGATGCAGGAAAAGAAAAGTCTTGGAAACAAAGGGGGAGGCCCAGATTATGGAGGAGGTTAATCGTAGATTCATGGCAGAATAGAGTAGGGCGATAGACCGAGATAAGGGAGAAGATATAGGTTGGAACTGCACTGTGGAGAGCTTTATGGATGAGAGTGATTGAATTCTAAACTGTATGGGCACTAGTGCAGTGAGTGGTACAAAGTAGAGGCATACGTGTAGCAGTTGGACACAAAGATGAGCCTGGCTGCGGCATTCAGGATAGACTGGAGAGGGGAATGTCTGGAGGGAAGATGGATTAATAGTAGGGATGAGCGAGTATACTCGCTAAGGCACTACTCGCTCGAGTAATGTGCCTTAGCCGAGTATCTCCTCGCTCGTCCTGAAAGATTTGGGTGCCGGCGCGGGGCGGGGAGCTGCAGGGGAGAGCAGGGAGGAACGGAGGGGAGATCTCTCTCTCCCGCCCGCTCTCCCCTGCTCCCTGCCGCGACTCACCTGTCAGCCGCGGCGGCCCCCGAATCTTTAGGAACGAGCAGGGAGATCCTCGGCTAAGGCACATTACTCGAGCGAGTAGTGCCTTAGCGAGTATACTCGCTCATCCCTAATTAATAGTGATTTACAGTAGTCAAGACAAGAGTGAGTTAGGTCTACAACAAGAGTTTTTGATACTTCCTTAGTAACAATGGGGAGGATATTAGGGATGTTTTTGAGGTGCAGGTGACATGAGCGTTCAAGTGATTGAATGAACATGAGAATTGTTGAGCATAACCCACCATTGCCATGTTTACATGCTCCACAATCTATGGTGCTCTCATTAAAATGAATAGCATGGCAGTGCACCTGCGCAACCCCCACTGAATTCATTTGGGGACCAACCCGACCTTCGTTCTCAAGATTGATGGAGATCTCAGCAGTCAAACCCCCACTAATCAGCTAGTTATCCCCAAGAGAAAATGTATTCCAACCAGAATATACTTTTAAGAATAGACTGGTATTTGGACAGGATACAGCTGAAGTCCTGTATGTGTGGAGAACTCATTTATATTACTGCTTGGTACTGGATGTGCATTGACAATCACACTGACCCTGAATCTATGATACTCAAGATCAATATATTAATTTGTGTAATCCTGGGCTCACACGACCATAACTGGCAGGATGCAGACTACGAGAGATAACACGCACGGCATGCAGCCAGTACGCAATGACATTGCATACTGACTGCGTGCTGCCCATTGCCATGTACTATCTTGGCGTGTATGTGTGTGTAATATGCGCCAAGTTAGAACATTCTGCAATTTTTCTTGCTCGTGCATTTTGCGCAATTCATGTGAATGGTAATATGGCTGCCTATGGCATATTTGTACAGCATATTGTGCGCGTAAAACCCGTGCAATGAATACGCTGTACTGATAGTCATGTGAGCCAGGCCTAAGGATACCCTGTAGGCTTTGTTTAGAATTTCTGATACAGTTTTTAAAGCTAAAGCCAAGTGTGGATGGTAAAGGGAGAAGAAGTGTAGTGGCCCAGTACATGCTTTCCTAGCCACCTCCATAATGTCATACATGTATGTCTTGTGTAGATGCTCTGTGCAAAACTGTCTTGTCATTCTGTTATGTGTATTGCACAGCTGCAGCAAATGATGGGTTAATGTCTGCAAAGTGTGAGCTGACTGTCTGTGAATGTATCAATTTTATCCTGTCACGTGGTATGAGAGAGGGTATAAATGTGAGTGCTTGAGAGCGGGAAGGAATTAATCTATCTTCTGGAGCTGAGAGAGGAAAGAACAGAGGCACATGGAGGCACCTTCAGCCCTCATGTTTTGAGGATGGAGGAGGAGGAGAGATTTCCCGAGCGCACGGATCAGCATGAGCAGTAAGTGAGCCCAGAGAGAGGGAGAGCATGAGCAAGTCCTAAGTTTTTCCTACACAAGGCCTCGTGCAGAGGTACTCTTCTTTTCAATGGTTCACGCCCAAACGATCTGAAGTCTGGGACCACGAGGTGGAGGTACGCGTCTACAATTGCAACACACACAGCCGTCCTAAAGTCTGGGACCGTTGTGTGGAGGTACTCCTCTTCCAGATCGTCTGTATATATTCCAAATTCTGCCTGCACTTTGAAGACTGTCTATTTTTACCTTGTATCTATGGAGTTGTTAGCCAGTAAAGTTATTCCACCCCAGTGGGTGCCGCATCGGTGGCGTCACCCGTGACAACCCCTTCACCTGTCCTAATGTTTATTGGACATTCCTATGCCGGGAGTGTCCGGAAGAGGCCCAGCATTGTCCTGGCCTTGGCTGCGTGCAACCCTCCAGGAGGGAGCGTAGTGAGTGCAGCCATGACAAGCCAGCATCTTGCCTTCCCAGATCCTCAGTGTATGCCATGTGTCCAGATCCACCCTACGGGAAGCTGCAGAAGCATAAAAAATAGATACTACTCTTTTTTTTGAATCCACTGCTGTTTTTTGTTTCAAAAGCTGGAGCACAAAACCTGAACACATACGAGCAGCCTAAGGGCTTAAATACACGACTGTAATGTCATTAGGTTTTGAGGGCGTGGAAATCATGCTTGCAAAACAAAACCATTGATTTCAATCGCTTCGTTTTCACTAGAGTGATTATCGCGTGATAGTACTATGCTCTAGAAAAAATAGTCCTTGTCCTATCTTTCTCGCACGTAGTTTTTCTATGTGCGAGAAAAGATAGGGGAGGACCTATATTTCTGCTTTCTTTTTCGAACACAATAGCGCAAAGTGTAAGTGTAAAAAAGGACTTTTCGCTGGTTCATGTGCAAATACGCTCCAAGCTCAAATATGCATACACCAGTGTGAAGAAGCCCTTACTGCTTAAATCTGCTTTATTATTCTAGCCTTATGTTTATTAATCTACCAGCTGATATACCCGACTTTACCCCAGTTAATATGGTACAGGTGTTTATGTGTTGTTCACACGGAAAATGGTATGAAGTCGTGGTTACTTCAGAGGAACCGAGGAATAAAATATGCATAAAAATAGAGGAGTGTTAGATTGTCCTCAGACTGCATGCACCAATGTCCCTCTGCAGAATGTGCCACCTTTCCCACTCTCCTCACTTTATACCTTTTAAAGGTAATGCTCCTTTTTATTCAAACTTAAGCCCAGACTGGAGGTTGTATCTCCTTCTTAAGGCCCATTTACACCAGCCGATGTTTGCTAAAAAAAAAAAATCACTAATTGGCGATCGTTTTAGCAATAATCAGTGTGTGTAAATGTGCGCCCATCGTGCGCTTTTTGGGCACTGTTAGCTGATCATTAAATTCAAGCTAACCTAAAAATTGGCCTTCACTCTTATCAGCAGTTCTCCATGGGGAGTGCTGATAACATTATTTACTCATAGAGAACAAAGCATCTGAGCACAGATAATAGCCCTCTGGCTATTGACTGCATTCAGGGAAGGCTTCATTTTCACATCTAATTGGTACTTAAATAGCTGAGCAGCTACTTAATAGTTTATGCAAAATGATCGCTCAAAGCTGTTACTCAAACTGTCATTTGAGGGATCTTTAAATGTGCCTCTAGGGGGTCACTTACTTTTGCAATTAGAATCGAATAATCACGTTTACTTTTCCTATTTAGGACCTATGGAATGGTCTTGCCAAACTTTACGTTTGTACAACACCGGGAAGTTAGAGAATTAGGTTGCATGCACACGGGCGGGTTGGATTCCGCCCTGGCAGCAGCGGCATATGCGTACCTGCTTTCATTTTCTTCTTTCTGTACTGCGGATGATCCACATGGCTCACCGTCGGACTTGCGAAGTACAGGTGTATTTTTTTATTTTCTTCTTTAAACTCCTGCTTTTCCTGTGGAATCCACGGTCCGTCCGCAATTGGCCACGGGTTGGATGTCTGTCGGTGCGGGATCCACAGGAAAATGGAGCATGCTGCGATTTTTTTCATCCTCAAGTAGAAACAGCAATTGGTTTCTGCTCGTGTGCATGAAGAATCACTTTTGCATTGCACGCTATGGGCAGTATTTGCTGCGGAATCCAGAGGTGAACGCCCGCGCCGGATTTACGCAATTCAAATCTGTCCATGTGCATCCACCCTTAGTGGCCAGTCCGTCAGTTAGTGAGGGCTTTCGCCTTTATATATAGATTAAAGGGGTTGTCCCGCGGCAGCAAGTGGGTCTATACACTTCTGCATGGCCATATTAATGCACTTTGTAATGTACATTGTGCATTAATTATGAGCCATACAGAAGTTATAAAAAGTTTTATACTTACCTGCTCCGTTGCTAGCGTCCTCGTTCCCATGGAGCCGACTAATTTTCGCCCTCCGATGGCCAAATTAGCCGCGCTTGCGCAGTCCGGGTCTTCTGCAGTC
Organism: Eleutherodactylus coqui; assembly: GCF_035609145.1. NCBI lineage: Eukaryota > Metazoa > Chordata > Amphibia > Anura > Eleutherodactylidae > Eleutherodactylus > Eleutherodactylus coqui. The sequence continues at coordinate 64,162,247 of NC_089844.1, read as the reverse complement.
TTCTATGGGGCCGCTCGTGCAGAATGCCGGCTCCGTGTAGCTCCGCCCCGTCACGTGCCGATTCCAGCCAATCAGGAGGCTGGAATCGGCAATGGACCGCACAGAAGCCCTGCGGTCCACGGAGACAGAGGATCCCGGCGGCCATCTTCAGCTGGTGAGTATGAAGACGCCGGACCGCCGGGATTCAGGTAAGCGCTGTGCGGGTTGTTTTTTTAACCCCTGCATCGGGGTTGTCTCGCGCCGAACGGGGGGGGGGGGGTTAAAAAAAAAAAAACCCCGTTTCGGTGCAGGACAACCCCTTTAAGTGTGCTTGCATGTCACTCTTGATGGGTAATTCGGCATTTGATCATTTTACATTATGTAACTAAAATGACCACAAATACCAAAATTACCAATTTAAGTTAGGTTTTGGTAGACTGTGAATTTTCCATCATGATTATTCATTGGGGTTTCCTTCTGGCTACTTTCCATTTTTCTGCCTCCTTAGTATTGAAAGCACTAGAAAATCGAATAGCCATGTGAATAGTTGTCTTCCAGCAATCTGCAGGATTGATAGAAAACATTTCTGCCCCATTTACACGGGACGACTGTCTGTTAAACGCTCTGCACAAGCGGGTGACATCAATACTAGTTGTTAGAGCTCGTGTAGAGCGTTTAGACATGCAGATCACCGCCAGAGGCGTAACTTGAAGCTCCCGGGCCCCGATGCAAAACTTGTAACAGGGCCCCCAACTATAATGCTTTACTCATAGTACTGGGTTCCCTATGTGGAGAAGAGCGGCCTTATGGGCCCCCCTAAGGCTCCTGGGCCCAGGTGCAACCGCATCCCCTGCATCCTCTATAGTTACGCCTCTGATCACCGCTGACTTCTCGCTCGGTGCTTTACATTCTTTGTGAAGTGCTGACCGGGGAGCGTTTACACGCAGCAGGAAGTGAGCGAACCAGCAATGATTTTTATGTTGGTTGGAAGTGAGCGACTAACAAAAGTAAACAAAATAGTAGATAATGTTTTGCATTTAGACCTACCGATTATCGCGCATTTTTGTTCGTTTGAACGAATCTTGCGCGATAATCGTCCGTGTAAATGGCCCTTTAGAGTACTTTTTACAAGGAAAGATAAATCGGAACGAGCGTGCGACCAGCGGGGACGTAGTGATCCTGTATCGTTCTCTTGGCACGCATTTAACTGAGCAATAATTAAGTAGTCCTGATTGTTCATTGGAACTAAACCACGCCTCTAGTCATCCCTTTTGCGCTGCTTTCTCTTCAGCAAATCGTTACAACGCCTGTTTACACAGAAGAATTTGCAGCAGACGAATGATAATTTCCAATTACTGCATGAAATATCCATTTAGCGATAATCCAACAATTTATCGCGGATCATTCAATCAATCTAACGATTATCGTGGCGTGTAAAAGGGCCCATGGGGAACTTTTAAACTTTACTAAGTGCATCAAAAGATGTCTAGGGGCACATGACAAAGACATTGTTCTTCCTCTTTACAAGTCACTGGTCAGACCACACATGGAAGATTGTGTACAGTTTGGGGCACTGGAACTCAAGAAGGATATATCAGAGCTTGAGCAGGTACAAAGGTGGGCAACTAAAGTAATAAATGGAATGAGCGGACTACAATACCCAGAGAGGTAACCAAAATATCAACATTCAGGTTATCTGGTTTAGAAAAGACGACCTAATAACTATGTATAATATATAAGGGGACAATAAAAGGATCTCTCCCATCATCTGTTTATACCCAGGACTGCGACTGTAAAACAGGGACTCCTCTATGTCTAGAGGAAAGAAGGTTTCTACACCGACATAGAAGGGGGTTCTTTACTGTAAAAGCAGTGAGACTATGGAACTCTATGCCTGAGGATGTGGTAATGGCAGTGAGTTCCACAGTCTCACTGCGTGCTGATGCCTTTCTTAAGCAATACACTATTATATGTTCTAATTAGTGATGAGCGAGCATACTCGCTAAGGGCAATTACTCGAGCGAGTTTCGTCCTTAGCAAGTACCTGCCCGCTCGGAAGAAAAGATTCGGGTGCCGGCGGGGAGCGGCGGGGGAGAGCAGGGGGAACGGAGAGGAGATCGCTCCCCCCTGCTCACTCCCGCAACTCACCGCTCACCCGCGCCGGCACCCGAATCTTTTCTTCCGAGCGGGCAGGTACTCGCTAAGGACAAAACTCGCTCAAGTAATTGCCCTTAGCGAGTATGCTCGCTCATCTCTAATTATAATCCGTGATTACTTCAGGAGCGTCGGTGATCCGGGAATTATTCAGATTGTCAGATTGCAGTCAGGAAGCAATTTTCCCCTAAAATGAGGAAAATTGACTTTTACCTGATGTGTTTTTTTGCTTTTCTTTGGATCAGGGGTCATAGGCTGAATCAGATGGACAAGTATGTTTTTTCAGTAGAGATGAGCGAGCGTACTCGCTAAGGCAAACTACTCGAGCAAGTAGTGCCTTATGGGAGTACCTGCCCGCTCGTCTCTAAAGATTCGGGGGCCGGCGGGGGAGAGCGGGGAGGAACGGAGGGGAGATCTCTCTCTCACTCTCCCCCTGCTCCTCCCTGCTCACTCCCGCAACTCACCGCTCTCCCCCGCCAGCACCCAAATCTTTTGAGACAAGCCGGTAGGTACTCCTCATAAGGCACTACTCGCTCGAGTAGTTTGCCTTAGCGAGTACACTCTATTTTTTTAGCCTTACATACTATGTTACACAGCCCTATCGACAGAAAAATGAAAAAAAAAGTTTTGAAAGCGGGAATGCCAGAACTGCAGAATGTGACTTGGACACAGGAACATCAATTAGGCTTGGACATTATAGGGTTAAAGCTAAATCACTGCATGACCGTAAATAGATCATCTACGTGAACGCTCTTGGTAAAGGAAACTTTTTCCATCTCTCCCACATGGATTTTACTGTCTATGCCTTGGAATCCCCACAGCCAACTCCGCTGAAGATATTCCACAGCATTTATGGCCTATGTGAAATCAGAATTGGGGCTTAATCAGACGACCGTCTGCGCAATTGTACACACTTCAGCACCATGCATTTACACCATGAACGAGGCAGATCTGCATGTGTATCGGCACACAGTACTGTACTTTTTGTGCACACAAGGCTTGTTCACAAGTGCGCGCAACATACCTCATACCCTGTTTAAAAGGCTATTCAGCCTAATGAGGTCTGCATGTGTTCTTTTTTCACGGAATCGAGCAGCATATTGCGCATTTGCACAAGTATTGAGTGCACATTTATGCACCTCCCATAGACTTCTATGGGACCTTTGCTACACAAATACACAGAAAGATAGAGCAGGTCCAATTTTTTTGCCCGTGCGCGAAATGCACATGCAAGAAAGTCACTTAGAATTTCCCCATTAACCCATTAACATCAATGCGTTCTATTCTCTGCATCTTGTGCACGTGTATTTTGTGTGCACAAAAATGCGCTCAAATACTTCCATCTGAAGAAGCACTTATAGTAGCATTTACCGTGATCCAAAATCATATTGCGGGCTTAGAAGCCCAATTCACACGAGCATAGGCGTATTTACGTTCGCATGTCCACGGTGTTTAACCCCTTAGTGACGGAGCTTTTTTGCTTTTTTTCCATTTTTGTTTTTTCCTAAAAATCGTAGCTCCTTTATTTATCAATCGATGTGGCTATATAAAGGCTTGTTTTTTGCGGGACGAGTTGTATTTTTCAATGGCACTACTTATTGTACCATATAATTTACTGAAAAACTTTTTAAAAATTCTTAGCAGAGAGAAATGGAAAAAAAACGACATTCCACCATGTTTCGGTGCGTCCTGTTTCTACGGTGCACAAACTGCAACAAAAATGACCTGATATTTTTATTCTATGGGTCAGTACGATTACTACGATACCAAACTTATATAGTTTTTTTTTTTTTGCTGTAGTACTTGTATTTTTTTTTTTAAGATATTTAATTTTTTTCAATCATTTTGTGCGCGCAATAACTTTTTTATTTTTCTGTCGACGTAGTTGAGCAAGGGCTCAATTTTTGCGGGATGTCCTGTAGTTTCCGATAGTATCAATTTGGAATACATACAACTTTTTGATCTCTTTTTATTGCATTTTTTCTGGAAGACAGGGTAACTAAAAAAGTGTATTTCTGGCAGTCTTTATTTTTTTTTTTCGGACGACGTTCACTGTGCAGGAAAAATAATGCACTAGTTTGATAGATCGGACTTTTACGGATGCGGCGATACCAAATACATATTTTTATTTTATGATTTAGATTTTTTATTGATTGATATGGCAAAAGGGGGGTGATTTAAAGTTTTTTTTTTTACAATTTAAAAAAATGTATTGATCTTTTTTCTTACTTTACTTTGAAGTCCCCCTGGGGGACTTTAACATGCGATGCTTTGATCGCTCCTGCAGTATGACTGCTTTTTTACCGGCAGTCTATCAAGCCACCCTGTGTGGATGGCTTGGTAGGCAGTCTGCTAAGGCAGCCCTGGGGCCATTCATTAGGCCCCCAGCTGCCATGACACCTGCACGGCTCCCCCGATCTCACCGCGGGGGGAGCCGTGTGGGACCCCCAAACAGCGTTCGGGGGATTTAAATGCCGCTGTCAGAATTGACAGCGGCATTTAAAGGGTTAATAGCCGAGATCGGCCGAACGGTCGAGCGTGGCTATTGCCCGCGGGTGTCAGCTGTAATAAACAGCTGACGCCCGCGCTGTATGGAGGGAGATAGCGGCGCTACCTCCCTCCATACACGTCCTGCAACAGCAGGATGTAGTTTTACGATAGCGCCGTCACTAAGGGGATAATCGCCGGAAAGAACGTTTTCCGATGATCACGGCCAGAGCTAGTTAGCGTATTCTCGACTGTTCATACTTTCAGAACTCTCTTTTTGGCCATCGTATATGCGTCGGCACGTATTTCGGTCGCGTATATTCTATTTTCAGTGGTTTGCCGTTTTTATGCGCCATATAATCGCCCGTGTAAACGAATACATTGGAAACCAATGCCTCAGATTCCACGTTCCATCATATAGTACTGTAATTTTTGCGCTCAAAATGCCAACTCACACGTGTTACTCCCTTTTCCATGGAGTAGAATGGCTATTTAAAGCCAAATTAGGGCCAGCTGTTTTTTTTCCCCCTGCATTTCCCGTAGGATAACTCCCCCCCCCCTACCTCTTTTAAAGGTACCATAGACTTTAATGGCAATTTTCTGCGCAAAACGATAGGGCAAGTCCTATCTTTTCTCATGCATAGAATTTGTGCGTAAGGAACACGGTCTTAAGAATGAACCCATTGAAACGAATGGCTTCACTTTGTCATGTTTTACGAGGGTGAATTCCACGTACGCAAAAACCTGCGCCAACATATTCGCCTGTTTAGGCCCTTAATTGCAACTGAAATCCACGGCAGGTAAAAAAAAAAATTTACTAAATAACAAACTTTTTAGCGCTGAGAATAAAGATAACATAAACCTACTGGAAAAAGGAATTAAGTGCAGAAATCCTCGGATTCTTATGTTTTGTCTTCTATCGAGGAGCAAATTTGTAACATTGAAAATCCTTCATTCAACATCCAGCCAAGTAAAATAACCTTTCTTCAGCCCCTCCATTCTGTTGAGAGAATCCCTTGAGCTGCCGCACAAAGGCTCTTGGCTGACACTGGGAATTAGGCTAAATTATCCATCAGAAGTAATTATGCAACAACTGTTTGCCAGACTACTGACAATGTGTAAAGAAACTTCCCATTAGACTTCAATAGAAGAGTTTCAATAATCTTTAGGACCCTTTACTTAATGTCCACCTTCACTACTCCGAAATCCCTTGAAAGAAACCTGGCAAAGGCACCAGGGACACGTAATCACTTCATAAAATTGGTCAAAGTGTGGAATCCCGTATAGTAAGAGGAGCCTAATCTCCTAAGTGGCTGCTTCTGGATATACGGCTTGACAGAAAAATGTCCCATAGATTGTAGTAGATAACGATGAGTGTTGTAATAGATATGAAACGGAAGTCGGCGTGCCCGTGTATACTCAGCAGGTATGGTGGCATGTGTAGGAAAAGTATTTTCTCAATATGAATGGCACAAAATGTATCAGTTGGGCACTAAAATGTATCAAATCTTTTGCAGGCTTGTATGTAACACAGCACATCAGTGACAAACTATACCACCCAAACCTGATGGGCATGGGGGATGGGATGGGGATGGGCATGAGGGAAACTTGGAAAAATTGAAGACCAAACAATATGTAAATATTTTCTGCATCACATTATGGCCTTGGGCACATATTACCTGCCTATGAGTTTGTAATATTGACCAGCAAGATTTAAGCCATTGAGCTGTGCAGATTTTGGTGCAGAATTTACCTTGACCAGCGATGCGGAATGTCAAAAATTCCGCCTCTGCGAAAGGTTCCTTTAGGTGTCCGGCTTCACAAGGGAGCTAAAATCATTTGTGCATTGCGAGACACAAAAATCTCGCACAAGTATGAACCCCCCCCCCCTCTTTTGAATGGGGTCATAGACATGAGCGATGTTTCCCTGCATGGTACCGAGATGCTAACAAATCGCGGCATGTTCTAGCATGCTGCCTGCTCTTGCATCACAGCGCCTGTTGCCTTTAATGGGGCCAGCGACAGCATCTCACCATGTACTAGGTGCACGTGGCACGAGGTCTCCCATTGAAAACAATGTGAGAAACTCCACGATCCCCCACCACAGCTGTCAGCCGTGGCGGGGGATTCACTTAATCACCGAAGTGATGCGAGGCTGTTTTGCAATGATGGAGGCGGGACTGACGGCCCCATATCACGCTCACCCGTGTGATGTTAGCCTCACCTACAGATGCTTTGAGGAAGGTCTAGGACCGGACCAGACCAAACCGTCCCAATTTGATATTTTTGGATTGCCTTTAGTATATTTTTATCTATTTGATTATCAATTTCTGAATTCTGGGTCCTTCGTCTAAAAAAACTGTCACAGTTTTTAAACATGTGCCCCATGGTATACCCAGGCTACTGCGAATTGGGCACACTTATTTTTTAAAAAGTCATACTTTGTTGGGGGATGTTGTGGTTTCAACCGGGCTCCACACCATGGCTGTCACCAGAGATACTATAATGACTGAGGTCCATGTAATTTCCATTTGGTGAGACTATAAGGGCACTAGTTAGTACAGTAAGTCCTTCAATGACTTATTGTGTCCGCTCTTGGGCTGACTAGACTTCAGCTCCGGGAGCCACCACACTGGGTCCTGACACCAGCATAAGAATTCCAAAAAAGATCCAAATGATACAGCAAATGGGATTGAAAGAAAGGTATCAAAAGCTTAGTTCTCATCCTGAGGCCATATTTACATGGGCGATTTTCACATGTGAATCCCATTTCTCTTGGACTGATGGTCTGAGATAGAAAAATCACAGCATGTCGTATTTTTGGGCTATTTTTCTGTTTTTTCTATTGAAACAACATGCAATTTTCACACATGTGAAAAACAAATATGAAAATCACAAGTGCAGCGATACGTTTCTATTGCACAACGCATCGCAATCACAGGAAAAATTGCTGGTTTACAAGTGCGATATCGGTTTGAGTTTCCCGGACCTATATCGCACTCGGCCGCGTAAATAAGGCCTATGGAGGAGAACTGCACCCGAAATGCATAAGCAATTTTGTTGCACCCAAAATGTTTGGTGGATTTTAATGTGAATTAATAAAGCTTTTGATACTTTCATTTGAATCCCACTCATTGGATTATTTGGATCTTTTTGGGGGAGCATGGACGTGTGGTTGGAGTGGAATCCGTGCATCATGGTATTCCAAAGTAAGCTTGGTTTATCAACTGGTATTTTTCCCTGTTGCCACCAGCATAAGAACCCAGAGTGGTGGGGCTCGAAACTAAAGAGGACCCGACATGGGAGTGAGGACTGATAAGTGTAGGGGTCTGGTCTGAGGTTTGAATTGATTTGAGGGTCTGGCATTTTTAAGGGATCTCAGTGTCTGAATTGATTTCGGGGTCTGTTTTAATTTGGAAGTCTAGAATTTGTTCTGGGTCAATTTTGGGGTCTGTATTAAATAAATTTGGGGTCTTATCTGGGGTTTGAATTTATTTTGGGTCTCATCTGGAGTCTGATTTAATTATTGAGACTAGTTTGGGATCTTAATTATTTGGGGGGTCTGCTCTTGGGTCTAAATTAATTTTCGGGTCTGATGTGGGGGTCTTAGTTTATTTTTGGATCTGTTATGGGGTTTGGATCACTTTTTGGGCCCCGGTCTTGGCGCTGAATTGATTTAGTAATCTGGAATGGGGCTTTAATGTAAGTTTTTAGTTCTGACATCAGAAATCTTGTAATGAACATAGCAATGCTTATGTCTATGATCATTCAAAATTATTCATTATTGTGCAATGCCTTCTATCTGGTATGATAAAAATTTCACAAAATCATGTCTATGTAACTTTTTTTTTGTATAAAAATAGCAAGACCCTGGTTTCAAGACACCATATAAACTCCCCAGTGTAGCTCATTCCACTATTCTACACATAATGACATCTAGATTTGACATTGAGAAGAAGTAACATAGTCAGTCACTTGCTTGCATGTCATCATGGGCATCACCTGTCACATTTGATGTGGGCATGTCCTCTACTTGGCTATTCCAAGGTTGCCTGTTGAGCTTTTGTCTTATGCTAAAACGAGCTTTGAATATCTATATCTTTATATAAGCATACAACACAGCAGCACTAAAATGGTAAAACAACCAAAGTTTATGTATATTAGTTATATTGGATAAAGCACTTACCAGTTCCTTGTTCCACTGTAATAATAGCTTCTGGAGAGATGCAGACTCCTCTGTCGTAGACAGGTAGTTCTTCACATGCAAGGCTTTCTGGCCAAGTATGCCCATACTTGATAAGAATTGGTTCACAGCCTGCTCTTGCCCTCTCACAAACCGATTTACATGGCTTAATAGGCTCTTGTTGGAAATCAATGGTACATATAGGGGCATACATGGCACAAAGAAAGAAGAGAAGGTCTTGACTGCATTTAGTGGTCAATAAGCCCTCGAACTGTTCAATGGCTAGTATAGCATTGGCTTGGGTGCTGTGATGCAGATGGTTGGGCATCTTAGTCATGTTCCAAGGCATTGACTTGCACATGGGGATCCTTACAGGCTCACATGATGCACCTTGTGCTCTGGGCAGGGTGATCAACAGCCCAAGAAACATTAAAAGAAAGTAAGAGTTCCCAGAAGGGGACATTTTTAGAGTTATGAAGAAGTCAATGTCAACTTTAGGGTCAACCAAAAAAATAAAAATTAAATAACAAAGTTTAAAGGAATGACAGAGTGTAAAAAATGTGGAAAGTGCAAAAGAGTAGTAAAGAAAAAATACAAATCCTTAAATGCAGAGCTAAGAAGTCAATGCATAAAAAGTTATAATAGATCCATTTGGCCACCGTCTGGCAAAGCTGCAGTGAAAGTGTCTCTTGTTCTTCTCTCCTGGAGCAGAAGTCAGGAATAAATGCAAGACCAGTCGAGCCCTGGCTGCTTTTTACTCCAGCAAATCTCTCAGTCCCCAGGACTCCTCCTCTCAGATGTTTCCAGCCCTCCCCTGTCTGGGCTTTAGGAGGGGGAGATGACTTTTCCCCTACAATAGATGCTAAATTCTGCAAAACTTCTTCCCAGCTCACACCTAAACTTCCCAAATCATTATAATAAATCAGGCAGAGCAGTGTTTGAAAAAGGAATCCCACTTTCTAAACCAGATGTATGAGTTTCTGTAAACTAAAAGCCATTAGAAAATCCTTTTCTGCGGTCACACAACTACTACCATTCAGATCTGCAGTTTGTAAAACAGCATATTAGCCCAATGTAGCGTATGCTTTAGGTCACTATTTCATGCTGATACTCGCCTCCACAAGGTCAGCTGTGATTTAAGGTCTCAGACGTTGCCGGATTTCATTCAACCTATACACATTTACATTTAGTTCCTACATTATGTATCAAGATCATTTTTGGGGTGCGTGCTCTGCTGTCCAGGAGCCACATGTGGCCCGTGACCCATCTGTTGTAGTCATGCTAGTCTGTGTATGATGGTTGCTCATATATTTTCCATGCCAGAGACAGGCAAATAGCGTGGAAGGCAGAACAGGTAAGTACTAATGGTGCACTCTAGTGTTGAGCGGACCTAATCAGTTGGACCTTGTTTTAGGGCATTTTGCTAAAAGTTTGGTTCGCAGCCAGCCCAAACCTTAGACAGTTCATGTGGGCTGAACGTGGTGGTGGTAGTGATTGTGGTTCTCCCTCTGTGGTTAGCACCATTGCCTTGCTAGTGCCAGGTTCCTAGGACATCTGTATGCAGTTTGCATGCTCTCCCTGTGTTTGTGTGGGCTCCCTCTTGCACTCCCAAAACATACTAATAGGGGAATATAGATTGTGAGCCCCAATGAGGCCAGAAAATATCAAGTGATATAAAGAGCATTGCAATATGAATGTGCTATATAAATAAAGGTGACCATTATGAAACACAGGGAGAACATACAAACTCCTCCAGATGTTGTCAGATGTGTCCACAGTACTGCAAGGCAACAGTGCTAACTGCTGAACTACAGAGCCACCACCATTGTAGCATTGGTGAAGTTCTGGTTCGATTTGAACTAATTCAATCCAAAATTAGGTGAACCAACCAAACTTTTTAAAAGTTTACTCATCTCCAGTGCACTGTGTAGCCATCTCGGTGTAGCCATGCATTGGCAGAAGGGGATCTCCTGACCTCTATGTGGCACTACAGAAGAGAGTAGATGGGATGCAGAGATGGGATCCATTATACTTATTTATAGTGTAATGGAAGTAGCGAAAAACTCAGCCTTTTTAGCATCTTTCATAAACTACAATGCATGTACGGTCTCTCTTTCTGGAGTGTGAATGGGGAAGAATGGAGCCCCCATTCTCCCGGTAGGGGAGAGTTCTACAATTGGAACAGGCACCTATCAGACATATATGACACATACTTTCAACATGCTATAAATGTTTCAGATGGGAATACTGCTTTATGTTTTATTGCAGCTCTTGGGATTGGTTCACTCTGACAATGTAACACTCAGAACAGAAAAGATAGTGCATCCCTGATAACTCCTTTGTCCCTACAGTGAATCAATGACCACGTCATTGGATCCAAATATATGTCTCTTTTACCTGATAATGGTCAAGCATTAATCAGAAAATTAACACAGACTTATGCTGGCTACATATGTGACAATTTGCCTCCAATCTGATGCCTTCGTTACGTGAGCTTACGTTGAAAAAAATCTGAATGAATTTCATTCCAATTGCGCACAAATATTTTTATAGGATTGGAACGATTTCTACACAAAAAAACGGATCCCAGTCTTGGCAAAGTAAACCCTCATCATTTACTTTCTTCATTCATAATGATAATAGTCCAAGGGCTTTAGGCCAATTTACACGTAACATTTATCGCTCAAAATTCGTTCAAACAACCGAAAATGAGGGATAATTGTTGCATGTAAACGCGGGCATCCTGCACTTTTCGTCTAAACGATGATCGCAAGGGGAACTTAAAATACATTGTTCAGCCACAGAGAGACAATGCAGCTGTGTGCATGCGCTGGGCTCTGCAAGCAGCTTCTGGAGGCCCTTTTACATGCAAATGAAGATGATAAAGTGTTAATGGCCATTAAAACTTTATGCAAAAAAAAAAAAAATCGCTAAAACTTTCAATCTTTCAATCATTTGAAAGATTATCTTTGCATGTAAATGGGCCTTAACTCAGACAAGCGTGTCCGATTTAGGTCCATGGAAACTGGACTGATTTTAATCCATGTGTATGACCGGGTTCATACGAGTATATTGTAGCACATCCGTAATATTTGTGGCAAAAAGTTCACCAAAAGGGCATATATTTTTGGAAAACGCACATGCATTTCACGTTTGACATCGCTGATAATGATGATGCATGCCGCCTTAACATCTAGTTTTTAAATACATGTCTTGCCACGAATCAGAACACTAATGTATAACACTCTCCTTATACAAGTTTTCAACAGGCGGATACAATAGCAGGCAGATTTGTTGGCCATTTGTACACCGTGTTATATGGCTATAGGTTTAATTGAGGGTTCAGTTCTTTGTGTAAACCCAACCTGAAAGTTGTGTTTGGACCAATTCCAACAAACATTTTGATCATTTTTTGCTCTGAGGATGCTCATATGAAACAGCCATACAGATATTTTCCCATAAAAAATAACCTCCCTCCTGCTTTTGCATTGCCCTACCATCAAGGACCAAGAAAAATGTATTTTGGTAGATTTCCATCAATCATCTGTAAAGCCATTCATTTTACTGTTAAGAGTGTTAAATATATGACCTATTACATAAGGTCACCACACCCTGATAATCCCTTTGACAGACCAACATGAAAAAGTGCGCACCGTGTAGAGAAATCAAGTGCCATGCTAGAATCGCTGAGCTCGCAGACTGAAATTAAAAAAATTCCTCATGTTGAAGCCCCAACCGAAGGCCACAGATAGTTCACTTAATCTTAGCCAAAGGGCCTGGAAATGACGCTCTTGATATATTGCTATGGTAATAATGATGTGACGTACAAAGGGAATATTTTACTCCACTGTTTCATGATTGATAAACCATTGAGACATTACACAGATTTCATACATTGGGCAATAACACAGTAGTTACTAGTACTGCTTCTCAACGTCTAATATTTTGCATCTTCTAGGCACTCAATCTACTCATGGCACCTACGGGATGTTGAATAATCTGGTTTGAAATAGGAAGTATTGTCGGAAACGTTATAATACAGGCAGTCCACAGAAATATCTATGCAGGGACAAAAGAGCCCTTCCCAGCATTGTACGAGGGTATGTGTGGAGAGTGTTTGTTCCAGAGATAAACTAACCAAAGGAAAACAATTTAAGATGAATAAGAATAACAAATAATTTCTGACTGTAGAGGATAAAGACAAGTGCAGGAAAAAGTTCAAAATGGCCGCCATCAGCAGCTATACAAAAATGTACATGTTTAAGTGAGGCGGAATGGATGGCATATACTATTTCTGGGGTCATGGGAATGTTTTGCGTATGGACAGCATTTCATACACAGTACTGCTGTACCTTCTGTCATTTGCATACCAAATTTCCCAGAGGAGCATTGCATGGCTTATTAGTCTCATTATGCCTACCTCTTCTGAGTCACATTAAATGCCATTTACCTAACCAGCAACCTACTTTACAATTATGAGGCCAAAACCCCCAAACAGCTGTCTTTATATGGGTACCTATTTCTTCTGAAGTGGACTCTGGTCTTGTCTTATATTTGCAGTCATATTACAAGGCCTGTTAGATGGTCAGACATTGACTCATAGGTAAGCTATCTTCCAACAGGTGGCAGTGTAGAGCCATTATACCATTTTCCATTTGCATACCAAATTTCCCAGTGGAGCATTGCATGGCCTATACATTTTTTTCACATCTTCTTGGTGCTCTCCACAAGGAGAAACTTTGTCCCTTCCAATTTAAAAGACTCAAATAGGCCACTAAAAAACTGTCAGAAGGAAGCATTAGTTTTTTTATACCAACTGCATAAAAATTTAAGGTTCTTAACCCACATTTTGAACAAAATATATGGGCCCATGTGTGATGAAGGGCATTTAGGCCATTCGCCCATCTGTCCAAGGTGCTTCAGTGAGAATATATAGCCAAGTATCCAGCTTTCTCAGATTTCATTAGAGGGCTTTGGCCTGAAGATAGGTGTCAATAGAGCTGGGAATCTATCGGATAAGGTTCATCTGGACTTAGTGGAGGTTTCCACGTGTTTTGATCAAAATGAGTGTTAAGAACATTGCATTTTTTTATGTGGTTAGTATAAACAGTTGTATAGTTTTATTCCGATATTAAGTGTGTATGAGTGCTGAAGCACATGGTTCTGTTACTGTATTAGTCGCAGCCATGGCTTATGTGCGCCTTCACATTTGATTCATTTCTTGGAAGTGCTGACTTTGCTTTTTTGGCTGCTTATACTATATCATTGCAACCTCAGAACCATAGAACCCCTATCGAGTTACTATGAATAATTATGCCAGTGGCCATTGTCTACTTTGTGAATAGCAAATGTTATGTTAATCCAAAATGTCTTAACACTTCAAAAGAATGGAGAAGACTGGAGTTTACCCCTCCCCCAATTTTTCACACTGCAGAGAAGCTGTGTCACCTAGGCTTGATTAATGTAATCTTATAAGTGTTCCCTGCTGTAATGTGAGTAATCAGGATGTGTTCAGTGAATACCTTGTTATGGCTTCTCACCTTCTTCCACACATTCAATGCAAAGTGCTACTAATGGACTTTTTGTTTACCTTGATCTATGATTGGATCAACATCTGGAGTTATACCAGGAGCATATCGGGCTTGCACTAAAATTACCCTACAGGTGCCTATACAAGTAATGCCAATACTAACGAAAAATGACCCAACAACCTAATTATTTTATTAGTATACATGACTAGTCGGAATGAGTTCTAATGCCTAAATAGAGGCACTTGTAAGCTTTTCCCTGCGTTGGACGCTGCTAAACGTTATTCCCTTCCCTTTTTTTGGTCTATGGGAGCTGCCAGCGTATATCCAGACCTATCTTTTTAATTGCGGTCACCGATTTCGGTCGCATATGTGCTATTTTTTTCCGGCGCAGTAAAGTCACCCATGCGAATGAATACATTGGAATCCAATGTCTCAGATGGTTGCGATTTTCGGCCAACGTGAAAACGAGGCTAATTAGCCACATAAAACCGCCGGTGTGAACAAAGCCTCAAGTGGAGCTATTCTGATAATAGCAACGTATCAGAGAATTGTTGTACGACGTACGCATGTATGTATTATGCAGGTCCCTAGTTTCACCTTAGGTTCACCTTTGCTGAACATGTAGTAATTTCCCATATATCCAATAAGCAGGTCTCATGTTTCAATGAGTGGCCTCCCGAATAGAGCAGCGCGTCCCTGCAGGCTATTAGGACAGTTCTGTACACTTGGGAAAACAATTGAGTTGTACACAAAAACTTTTGCCCGTCTCAAGTAAGCAGATAGTTTTATATTTCCGAAGACTTCAAAACGGAAATCTATGTCAAATGCACAAAGATCTGCATCCACAGCAGGCGGACATGTTCACATGCGGAGGCTTATTTACTAACACTGGCTAAAAGATTAAAGGAGATGTCCCGAGGCAGCAAGTGGGGTTATATACTTCTGTATGGCCATAATAATGCACTTTGTAATATACATTGTGCATTAATTATGAGCCATACAGAAGTTATAAAAAGTTTTTTACTTACCTGCTCCGTTGCTAGCGTCCTGGTCTCCATGGTGCCGACTAATTTTTGGCCTCCGATGGCCAAATTAGCCGCGCTTGCGCAGTCCGGGTCTTCTGCTGTTCTCTATGGGGCTCCGTGTAGCTCCGTGTAGCTCCGCCCCGTCACGTGCCGATTCCAGCCAATCAGGAGGCTGGAATCGGCAGTGGACCGCACAGAAGAGCTGCGGTCCACGAAGATAGAGGATCCCGGCGGCCATCTTCAGCGGTAAGTATTGAAGTCACCGGACCGCCGGGATTCAGGTAAGCGCTGTGCGGGTGGTTTTTTTAACCCCTGCATCGGGGTTGTCTCGCGCCGAACGGGGGGGGGGTTTAAAAAAAAAAAAACCCGTTTCGGCGCGGGACATCTCCTTTAAGACTAGACAGTCTTATTATACGCCAGCTTTTCACGGTAGCTCTGCTAAATGATAAATCTATTGAATCTTATGATTGTCTAGTCCGCACATCAGACACAAGGCCCGTGGGCCGAATATGGCCCGCCACCCCATTTTATGTGACCCGCCGGCCATGCAGCAACCTAAGGGACATTCCACTCATCCAGCCTTCAGTTCCGGTCCAGTGGTGGCATTGCAGAGTCTGTGACCCCTGATCTCTACCCCCATCTTTTCCCCGGCGTCTGTGTGCACCTTACCTGTACAAAGCGTAGATACCAAGGGGAGAGATTAGGGTCACAGAGCCAGAAGCATCTGCCACCGCCAGATAGGGACTGCAGGCCGAGTCAGGGGAATGCCTGTATGGACGCTGCGCAGCCAGAGACTAATGGGAAGGGGAGGTGTTGCTATTACTACTGGGTCTACTATGGGGGTCACTTATTACTACTGTGGCCAATATAGGGAATATTATTACTACTGAAGCCACTATTGGGGGAATGCATCACCCATTGATTTCAATGGGACCTTAAAGACCTTGCATGGATATCGCATGTTGTGCGATACAAGCTTTCCCATTGGAACACTTCCGATTCTCTATCGCACGTGAAACACATGCAAGATGATGGTGATGTCACAGAAGCGATGCAAGGCGTTTTTGTCTGAAACACACAACACACAAAAAGTTCTCGCAACACACAAAACTTGCCCGAGATTCTAGGCCGAAGGGTAAGTTCATACATCGTATCACGGAATTCACTCACTGCGTTGCAATGAATGAAATTTCGCTGTAAAAAAATACTTAAATTATATTTTTGAAAAACAACTGAAATAACTTTTGGATATTTTAATAAGCGATAAAACATTACTTTTTACATTAGGTCTAATGCAGCCTATCATTTTACAAGGTAGGTGGTACAAAATCCTAATGACTGCAAAATGGACTTTAAGGAATGGATATTTTCCCTTCAGCCCTATGAGGATATCGCATTGTGTAAGTGGTATTCTTATTAACTGTTTTATTTCCCAACAAAGTGATCAATAGCGATGTTATTATGACTCTAGTAACCAGTAGTAGGAACCCAAACAGATAAGGTTACACAAGTCCCATACCAATATGTGTATTGTAGTCTTTAACTTGACAGCCCCACCCATATCCTCCTTTAAGATAAATCGCCTAATCAAGCTCCATATTTACAATTTAGATTCCGTTAGCCTTTGCTAATGTAAAGTATAAACTATTTGTGTTACTGACCATATATACGCCTGAAATAGAACAATTTTTGATAATACTGAATAAACATTTAAACAAAATTGTAGAAATCCAGGATACAATTAAGGCCGCCTGCACACGGGCGGATTTGCATTGTGGAATCTGGAGAGGTTGTCCGCCTCTGGATTCTGCAGCAACTACAGCCCATAGCATGGTAGGGCAAAACGCGATTTTCTTTGACCGAGCGGAAATCGATTGCGATTTTCCGCATGCGGAAGAGAAATCGCAGCATGCTGCGATTCTGTGTGAATTCGCACAGATAACTTCCATTGAAGTCAATAGAAACCGTTCGAACAGCGGCCCTTCCGCAATTATCATTGCGGAAAGGTTGTGGGATCTGTATTATCACCTAGCTATGGCACAGCATTATCAGTACTGCACATGTGTGCCAGCCGGCACATCCGAAATACAGATAAGAAGAATCTGGACAGGTACACAGGGGTCACCAGCCAGGCACAGCATCGGATTCTGTGGGATCCCACATGCGGAATACAATGCGGTAGTGTATGAGGACTTGTTTTTTGGGGGGGTGAGTTGTACATTTTAGTGGAACCACTATGGGGTAATGTGTTGTAGAAGTTTTGTTTTTTGCTTTTTTTCGGGGGGGGGGGGGGGGGGGGAAATCGAAAAACCACCTAGAACTTCTGCCATTGTTTTTGTGTTTTGTTTTCACGACATTCACCATTCAGTAAAAATAACGTGATGATGTTCTTATTTGGATCAGCACGATTACTGCAATACCACGTTTCTATCATTTTGTTTTAAACTACATTTACATAATGAAAAACGCTTTTAGAGAATCTGCATCTGCACATTCTAAGCAACGGAGCTCTGTGGGGTCTTGTTGTTTGCAGGAATAGTTGTGGTTTCTATCGGTACCAGCTCGAGGTACATGTGACTTTTGGATCGCTTTTTATTGCATTTTTTGACAGACAAAAGAAAAAAAGCAATTCTGGCATTACTTTTTAAAATTATTTTTACAGCGTTCACCATATATGATAAATAAAAAAATATTTTCATTGCCAGTCGTTATGAGTACAGTAATATCTATTATGTGCTACTTTTTCAAAATTTCTTTTGGAATTTTAACCATTTAAAAGGGGGTTTTGTGAGGAAAAATGTGTAGTTTTTTTTCTAACTGGACTTTTTTCTTTAAATTAGACTTCGTTGAACTTTTTAATGCTATTTTTAGTCCCTTAAAGGGACTTGAAGATGCGATTGATTGTTGGGAAAATATATGTCATTACTTATGTAGTGCATTCTATTAAGTCTATGATGGCAGATTCTGCAGGAGGCAGAGTCTAATAGGCTGAGCTGTATAGCAGAAATGGAGGCCTTTTTAGGCTTCTGTGGAAACCCCTAATACCTTACAATCGTACTGCGGGGTCCTGTTGTATGACAGGAGGAGTCCCTTTCCTCTGTCATCTGCTTACATGTTGCAGTTGCTAATGATTGTTGCCACCTTTGTCACAAAAAAATACCGGCCATGGTAAAAAAAAGGGGCATGGCTTATTATGGCTTATTATTTGACCTCCGAGCACCCAGTAACCTTTAGTGATCGCAGCCACGCTGGCTGCTGCATCACTTGACACAGTGTCCCCAGTTGAAATGGCAACCCCCTCAGTAATATTATTAATCCCCCTCAGTAATATTAACCCCACAATAATATTAACCCCCCCCCCTCAGCAATATTAACCACCCTCCATCAGCAATAGTATTAACCCCCCTCAGTAATAGTATTAACCCCCTCAGTAGTAATAGTTCCCCCCAACCCATATACCGTAATACCGTAAAAACAATTTGCACAAAAATAAGCCCTAACTACACTACACCTAAAAAAACAAACCCCAATACTCACCTACCGCTGGCGTTCCAGTGTGCTTGTGGGTCCCCGTCTCTCCAGCTGGCTGATCCGATGTCCTCCGTGCCGGCAAAGCATTTCTTAAAGAAAGTGAGGCTTGAATTCCCCGCCTCCAGCAAAGATAATGCTCTGATTGGCTATTAGTTACAAGTTAGTTGCAATTGTAAAACCGTGGCAGAAATTCACGGCTATGTTACCGCAGATCCGCACTTGTATTAGCCCTGTCAATGAAAGTGAGTACCAGTAAGTCATGCAGAACCGCATGGAAATGCGTCAGATATTCTGCATACAGATTTTGCCCATTGACAGAGCTAAATCCATGTGCAGATCCACTGCAGATAGCTGCTGATTTCTGCCCTGTAAAGGAAATTTCGTGGTAGTTTCCACCATGTGAAAATACCCTTAGAAGTAAACATTTTGTAAGGTTTGACTTTGATACCAAAAAGCTTATTGCATCAGTGATCTGCTCCACCATAGACAAGATGATGCTGACAAATAGGACTTTAAACATGGTGTAATAGTTAAATGTTATAGACTTCGCCTGAAATGATTTAAAATTTGCCAGAGAGCAGATAAGTGTATAGAAGAAAGGAGAAAAATGATTCCCCTTTAGGCCTCATGTCCACGAGCGATGCAGAATACATCCAAGGATTTGCGCCGCGGGAGCACCGCGATAAAAAACAAAAAAGTGCCAGTGAGTGATTGCGTTTTTCCGCATGGATTTCTTCGGTTTCTCTTCTATTGTTATCAATGGAGCCCTCCTGCAGCGAATCCGCGATAAAATAGAACATGCCGCAATTCTTTTACACTCTTGGTAATCCGTGGTAGAAATCCGCATGTGTGCGTTGGCAGGCAGAAAGCTATTAGCTTCAACAGGACCTTGCCGCTGCAAAATTCACGCGCGGATTTCCACCGCAGGAAACGCCATGCAAATCAGTCTGTGGGCATTCACCCTTACACGTCGTGCTCCTCTAGTGCCAGTAGCTCCTGACTGTTCCAACCCGTCACTTGCCTCAGCGGTAACATACCATTCATTCACATATGACTGCTGAGACTGATTGGCTGCAGTGGTCACATGCACAATGACGACTGAGAGCTCCTGGAGCAGTAGTGCTGGAGCGGCAGGACATTTACAAAGTGGGTACATTTCTTTTTCCTTTCTTTTATACCTTTATTTGTTCATGAGATTTTTTAAAATTTTGGTCAAACCCCTCTAAGGACTGACTAACTCTTATCCAAATCCGCCACTTTTAGGAGATTGCTATGCTTTACTGTATATCACTCCTATGAGCTGTTCTTTTTGGCCCTTCTTTTCAAGCTAGGACCTCACTTCATTCTTTCCCTCACGACAGGAATTTCAGATAATTTTGCTAATTTTCTGAATGTTGCCCACATTTTCAGAAGTTTGGTTCTTCTGTGACTGACTACCCAAAGTTATTCCACTGAGTTTCTAACATACATAAGTCCAAAATTTTTTACAAAGACTGCAAAGGCTTGGGGTGCTCCTCCCTCATGACTTGGCAACACTGCCCTCTACAGGCTCAACGTCACTATATTTTCTGTAGTCGAAAGTGAAGCTGTGTGTCTAGTAATTTTACTATAATGCTAGGGAACAACATTATGGGCAATTCCCCAAACAGATATTATAATATTGTGTTCTGATATTCTTTATTGCAATTAATACCTTAATAAATAGGAATGCCGGCACAGTTTATGCTGGCCTGTGTTCCACGATGATGTAAGGTGGATGCTGTGATGTAACAAACTCCATCTATTTTATTTCTTGTTATCGTTATTATCTATATTAGTAATGGTATGTTTTTATAACGTATTGCCTTGTGGTCGGGGTCTGACCCCCAGTGGTCAGTATTCAAATGGTACTTGGATGGACATCCCCTGACAAAGGAGTCCATGCCATGGTGTATAGCCATTGAAGACAGTACAGTGGGACCAGTATCTCCAGGCCCCCCATAAGTTCTTGCCTGCAGGCCCCATTTTCAATTAAACCACTTATGGTCGCTGTCATCATACTCATTAACACATCACCACAGTCCCAGTAAACTTGCCTTTTCAAAAAACTTATAAGGGAAACTTTAATAACTTTATGTTGGGAAAATTCCTTAGTATAATACAGTATAGGACAATATAATACAGTGCAATACAATGGTGTTTGTATGGGATTTTTTATTGATCAGTTAGGGTTTGGTGTATCTCCTGACTCCTAAAGCCCCTACACACATTAGACAATTATCGTCCAAACCCATTGATTTCAGCCAACTGCCAGATGTGTAAGGTGGCCTCCTGACTTTCCTCGAAAGAGGATGTTAGGGGAAAGAAAGATCAGGTGTGTTGAATTTCAATGCCCAATCCTTTTGTCCCCCACGGAGATATGTCACTAACATGTAGTTAACAGCTATTAAAGGTGTATGGACACCATTACAGACACTCATGTGGGTTTTTTGTGGCCCGGTAATATACCACTCAGTGAGAGATAGGTGCTACATAACTTACTATCCCTCCCACCCGCAAGCAGCCACCCCCCTCATTATCAAGAGGCAGTGTGAGTGGTTGTCTTATCGGTGTCCTGCACAGGTGTTATTTGCTCCTCCATTTGGTAGTCAGCTACTTGCATGGTGAGAGGACGCATCTATATGCATTCCTCGCTTAGTAAGTAACGGCCATTTTCTGTGACAGTGTCTGCATTGGGTGCAAAAAAGTTCAAAAACCGTATGGTACATAATGTGTTGCATGATATGTTTTCTGTGCACGATGATACCATAAAAGCTGCACAGTGTGCACGGACATTTAAGGAAGAGTTGTCTGAGAACTGTGTTGCTGACCAGGTGGTGCAAGAAAAGACCCTTAACCCTGAAATGTCATGTGTGAGGGATGGGGGAATGTATTTTGTGCCTAATATGTGTAGATATGTTTCGCAAATGAAGTCAGGATGTGAACAGGGTGCAATGAGGAGTGCAGCCAACGCCCATGTGGGAGCCAGTGCAAATATACCTCTAGTGAAAGAGGGAGGAAATAATGAAGATAGTGTGTGTAGGACTAGAAATGCTAGAGTTAGTAGTACTAGGCTTTTAGAGAGAGAAAGGATAGATGGCACTAAAGATGCAAAGAAGAGAAATAAGAAAAAGGCTGCTGCTAGTGAGACAAGTGAGGTTGTCAGGGCAGATCCTGAGATCCAGGGTGAGACAGCAGAGAATGCAGCTCTCTTAAAGGAGAATGAGCGTCTTGAGAGATTAGCTAAGGAGGAAGCTGATCACCATGTCTTGCTGGAACAGAAGAATGCCCAGTGTGAACAGAGCTTAGAAGAGATGATAAGTGAGAAAAAGTATGAGGGATATCTTTCAACAGCCCATGAAGAAATACAGTACCTCAGAGATGTAGCCAGAGATGAGGCTAATCACAGAGTATGTTTGGAGGCACAATCTGTGCAGTATGAACAGGACTATAAGAAACTGCAAATGAAAACCCAAGAGTTGGAGGTGACGTGTTGCAAGTTAGAAAGAGCTTCTACAGATACACATAATCAAACTACAGGTTTGCAGAATCAGGTTGCAGAGTTGAAAATGCAGTTAGCAAAGAAAAAGGGTTAATTGGAGTGCCAGATAAGTTGGCTTAAGGAAAAGCTGGAAATAGAGAAAACTGCTTGCAGCCAGGCAGAGAAGCAAGCAGAGATCTTGAAAGACTTACTAGGTGACAAAGAAAACCAGGGAGCACTGCAAGAGAGACTGGTGTCCCAGCTACAGATGAGCTTGGATGAGAAAGCTAAAGTACATGGAACCCAGATCCAGGAGCTGGAATGGAGCCATGCTGTAGTTGTGGGGAAACTGTCCAAGCAGTTGAAGCAAATTGAAAAAGTGAAAGAAACATGAAAAAGTGAGTGTATTGAGCTGACCCAAAAGGTGAAGGGGTTGTTGGAAGACAAGTGTGCATCTGAATGCAAGAGAAATGCAGTAGAAATGCAGCTTCAAGAGCTACAAGTAAGTCACTGAAGGTGACAGAAGGCAGACAACATTGTCTGAGAAGGTGAATAGGCTGCAGGTGGAGCTGGAAGCTGAGACTGAAGAGTCTCAAAGGCTGGTGCAAGAAGAGACGCAACAGAGGCTTGGTCTTAGTGCACACCTAAAGACAATGCAAGATTAGAGAGATGTGTTCCTCAAGCAGTTAGAGGAAGATGCAGAAACTAAGAGGAATCTGTCAGAACAGATTGCAACACTTCAGGCGCAGGTGTCAGTTCTGGAAGAGAAACTGTATGAGAACCCTGCATGCTGGGTTATGGTTGAAGAGCAAGACAGTGAAATCCTAGAAGAAGTGGAAGCGATAAATCAGCTGTTTTGTCTTCAAACTGATGTCTATGATGAACTTAAAGTTTACAGTGAGTCTTCAGCAGGAAGTAAAAGACATTACTGTGGAGCTTGGTTACCAAATGTCAGATGGTGTCCAACTGGGAGAAGAAACAAAAGATGTGTGACCAGTGGCTTACTGAGGGGAAATCAGTGTTTCCTAAAATTGCAAAAGAAAGGCTTAATAAGCGGGTGCGCGCTGAAATGCAAGATTGGATTAGCGCCAAGACAGATGCTGAAAAGAGAACCCCGATACGGGAAAAGCTAAAAGGTGTGCTCCAACAATCGGTAGAAGGAATGGAGATCTTGTTGGAGAATATTAAGACAGAGACTGAAGCACTAACCTTGACGCACACCCTGAAGGTGGTGTCAGAAGAAAAAGTGGTAATGCAGAGGTCCGCTAAGAAGTTAAGTGCACAGGTGAAGCTCTGGGAGGCAAAGGGTCATATTGCTGAAAAGAAGATTCAGAGACTAGATAGGTCTAGGGCCCAGTACAGACAAGTGAAAAGAAAGACCCTGTTGAATTCTAAAAAGGAGATAAAAACTGTGAAGGTCATTGAGAAAGTGAGAGCTGAGTTACAGATGGACAGTGAGCAATCCTCTGAAGTTCAAGTGACAAAAGAGAAGGCAGAAGGTGAAACTGCTGACGCAGAGAAGGCCACAAAGGTAGCAGAGACTGGGGAAAAGACCTCAGAAATTACTCTTGTCCTGGATAAGGAAGTTGTGCAAATGAATGGAAGTGTCTCTGTGGTAGAAGGCACACAGATGGAAATAAGTGCACATGCCACTAAAGTGCAGACTGAAGAAATGGCACCTGCAACAGTGGAGCAGATGAGTGATGTACGATGTGAAGTATTCAATGTGGACGTTGAGCTTCCAAAAGTGCCAGTTAGGGCAAGGGACTCCCAAGCCCGGAGTTTTGACCCTGGAGGGCCAAAAAGAAAGTGTGATACGGCCTATATCAAAGGGGGGGTATGTAGTAGTGCAGTACACAGAAGGGCCTGTAGAGGGCTGCAGACAGGACTTCTGGTGCGAGGGTTAACACAAAGGGGTGGAGCAGGAACTAGAAAAGGGACAGTTCCTGTCAGAATCAAGTTAGAGGAAGAGAGGCCCAGTGCAGCAGAGCTGAGGTGCTGCAGGCTGGTGGCCTAGCAGAGGCCACAGTACGACAGGGGCGACAACCCTGGACTCACACCCAAATGGGGTGCATATGGACGGTGTATATTGGCGTTAGATGATATTACTGCGTTTTGTGATTGTTGTGATGACAAAGGCTGGCAGGAGCCAGATAAAGAAATCCACATCTCCTGAGCAGTTTCTACACGTGTGGTGTGCCATTTTCATGTGCAAGAGGTTGGCGATCCACAGGCAAGTGCACCCCGCTTGCTACAAAGCCTATGGATGATATAAGATGTACATAAGGAGATATTTTTAGCTTATGAGCAAAAGGTAAATTGGAAACACAATGTGAACAGAGCCTGATGGTATTTTTACACTGTCATTTTGGAAAGGTGATCATGGCTCATTCAACTCCATATACATGGAGCAATTGGCACTACTGTCTGTGCCTGAAAGATTTCAATCATTTTGGCATATATAGTTCCATAATCGTCAGCTACATATCCCTGTTTATATGGTGGAAGGTCCTGCTGGCAACAGATGATTTTTGGTGCCACATAAAAGATTCGATCACCCGTCAAATGAGGATTTGCTCTTTTGTCAACTGATCCCCGCCACCTTCACAGGGGTAACCGGGTGAATGAACATTTTGTCAAATATTCATTCCTCATTTATCCATGTAAAAGTTCCTTAACCCTCTCCCTTCTTCCAAGGGGACTGCAACCTATTAAAAATATGCTGGGGAATTGCATATAGTGGGAAACAAAAAAGTAAAGTTAGTGCTAAATTTTATCTACTTTGATTATCATACTTAACAAATTTTAGAAAATTCCATTAGGGTGAATGGAGAGCATCACGTGAAGCGTGCTGCAACAAAATTCTTCTTTAGGCCATGGCTCCTCTTAAAGAGCACACCCCTTTTTTACATACTGCATCCACTAATAACAGCCCGCAGGCCCTAAAACAAGGACACTAAATGAAGGAGTTACCTTGAGACTCTCCACCCTGCTCATAACTCTACTTTTCTCAATGGCTCTACACAATAATAGTACGAGCTTTTGACTACCTTGTGCTCCTACACAGTAAAAATGTCCCCTAAAATAACGCCCCCAGAATCCTACTGCCACATTTGTGGCCCCCACAAGCTGCTAATGGCACTTTGTGCCCCCACAAGGCAATAATACCCCCTTAGTGAGCCCATTAAGTAATTTTATACCCCCATTAATAGTACCCACTTTGTTCCACTATTAGTTAACAGTGTTCCCTTTGTGCTCCCATTAAGTAATAGTGCCCTTATAAGGTACTAGTGCCCACTTTATACCCCCATTAAGTAATAGCACCCACTTTGTGCTACCATTAGTTAACAGTGCTCCCTTTGTGCCCCCATTAAGTAATAGTGCTTACACACAAGTTTCATTTGCTGAATTGGTGCAGATAATTGTATTGGTGGCTCCAAATGTACAAAGAAGGGCAACATTTTTCTGATCGCTCTCTATACCAAGCCAAAAAGAAAATACAGAACATGCGGTGCCCTCCTTTGATGTTCTGACAGTTGGAAGGGAGGGGACAGAGCTGGGAGGAGAATGAGTTAAGATGTCACAGGAAAAGAAGCCATGGATAAAGCAAGTAGCGTGGTCCAACACCCGGGAGACTTGCCAACTCTCCCTTGAGTCTGGAAGGCCTTCCCTTTTTCCGAGAGCCTGCCGGACGTTCCAGGAGAGTTGGCAAGTATGTCTGATATATACAAATGAGTTGGTTCCTGTAAATTACAGCTTTAATAGTGGGAGTATTATAAATCAATGACTTGTCACCTCTGAATCAACTATTGTCTTGTTCCATTTTGAGAGCTATTGATCTGAATCATGAACAAGCTGTTGGGATGTGACAGTGAACTGTCTCATAGCTATCCGGTCACTGATTTACCATATAACTAAATACCTCTCCACCAGGAAGAATAAATTCTGCCCTAATGTTAAACCACATTTCCAGTAAAGTCTACAATTCAACTATTGTTTTTTCAAACTTTAATACACCAGGCCGCACACTCCATCTGTGGAAGAGGAATCTCGATCCTTTCTATTAAGAAACTTCCTCCCTGTTGTTTTATCACTAAATAACATTTCCCAGGATGCTTAGCTTTCAGGTAGTTCACCTGACTATGCATTGTATAGTGTGTGATCTCATTGCCCATGTTATGCACATACACAGATATATATTTAAATAGGCAGCACACTTTCAACAAACTTGTGCTTATGTGATAGCCAATCTGATAACTAGCAAAAATACACAATAAATGTATTTACCTAAACTACCATTTTTGTGCTGAAAAAAATCTATCTAAAGTGCTGGCCACTAGGGCTTTTTTTTCTTCTAATTTGCTGTCCATTGCCTATAAATTTGTCTATAGCAGAAGAAACACGGAGACATGTTACAGGAAGTGTATATTCGGGGAGGGGGTATCTTTGCTTACTGCTGTCTTAGGCTGCCCATAAAACTCTATGGAGAGTGAAGAAGTAGGAGCAGGAGGGATTTGATGAAGGGAGAAAGAAGAGATCCTTACTCCCTATGTGAGCAGAGTATAGGAGATATAGCAGCTAATCTTCATCCAACAACTCTGGTAAAATTGAAAATTAGAGATGGAGTCTGCAGAGGAAAAAGCTGGCCGGACTCCATTATAGTCAATGGGGTCCATCTGTACTGCCAGGACCTGACATATGTCAAATCTGGCATTTCCAGTTTTTCGGCTCCTGGTTCAGAGACAATCAATGGAATATCTTGGGTGCAACTGCAAAAGGTTGATTGATCTATCTCACTTAATCTTATGTTCACCTTCCACTCAGGTTGCAAATTGAGGATACATTACACCCAACACAGTCCATACACTCCAGAGTACTCAATGCCGCCACCACCACCAATAAGGCCAAGGGATGTACATATACACATACATGCTTCTCTCCAGCATTCTAAGGGTATACACCACTGAAGGCTTAAAGGTTTCAGAGCAAAAAAATTTATCGAAGTTTTTAGACTTGAATTCAAAAAATGCATTGCTTACTAAAAAAAGATAAAAAGACAAAATAAAACCGTTCTGAAAATAAAATGGAGAAAAAACAGAATCCTAAACTTACAGCAAGTTCTTAGCTTCTGTGTCCCCATGGCTAGGATGCAAATTGGGACATATTTCAGCTTGGCTGGCCTCTTAAACATGAACATATTTCTATTACCCCACATATCTTCTAAAGCGGGGGTCCCCAACTCCTGTCCTCAGGGACCACCAACAGGTCATGTTTTCAGGATCTCCAATGGTAAGGACACCTGTGGCAATGTCTGAGGCACCGACAATAATTACATCACCTGTGCAACACTAAGGAAATCCTGAACACATGACCTGTTGGCGGTCCCTGAGGACTGGAGTTGGGGAACACTGGTCTAAAGTTCTCAGTCCTGGCTCAGGTAACAGAAGTACCCACTGGACTGATTTTGGTCTAGCAAAGCATATTATAAAAAAAACTGCTGTTACTGTAATCCACTGTAAGAGAAAATAAGCGCTTTCAGAGTGTAACATCACCAAATAAATTGTCGAAATGGGCTACGAAAATGCTCACATTACTGGGTTGTGCAAACCAGCCACAACACCAGAAACTAACATATATCTGCTGCTGCCTCCCTGGAACAGACCAACGAGATACCCTCTGGACAGTGGGATAGAGAAATGAAAACCTGGAATCCCAGGCAGTGCTGATAGAAGAAGAGTGATGGTCAAAGGAGGTGAGGAGCATGATGGATTTATTAAAGCAGAATTAATCTGATGAAGGTGCCCATCTGGAGCTGAAACGCATAATTGTGCTTGAAGAAATCAATCTTGCTTATCGCCTCATTGGATCATTACTCATCTTCTATCAGCACTGCCTGGGATCCCTGGTTCTCATTTATCTAGCTGTTAACCCCTTAATGACACAGGACATAAATTTACACCCTGTGCATTCAGGGCTTGGTAGCTGATCCCGCTCTATACAATGCTGATGCTGGCTGTTTCTCATAGCTGAAACCCACTGGCAACAGCCGCCATCAGAGCAGAAATTCAGCTGCGGGTGTACCACGGAATCGGACGGCTTCCATAGGCTTCTATGGAAGCCTGCAGGAGCCGTCCGCGCAGGAGACACGCAGAAAATGGAGCATGCTGCATTTTCTCTCACGTGCCGGAGAAAACGCAAATCCATTAAAATGCCATCCACGGGTGCAAATTACAATTTAATTGCCCGCGAATGGCTAATGGATCCTTATGGGTAAAATTGAATGCGGATTCCGCAGCGGAATCCGCAATTCAATTTTGCCAGTGGACATGAGGCCTAAGGGGCCTTCAAGATGCTGAAAGCAACCAGAAGCAGCCGACAAAGCAGGAGCGCGCCAAAATGAAAGTACTCTTTAAAAGTATAGATTATGATATAAAAAAATTAAAGAATAAAATCACCAAAAATTCTTTAAATATTTTAAACTTAACACCTTGATTTATACAATAAGTCATTTTTTTCGATGACGCATTCAGAATACACTCAGCCCTCCTATGAAGCATGTACTCATTCCAGAGCTACACGTTCCCTCTTATGCAACAGAAAGTCCATTTGAACTTACGGAATGCAACTTGATTAATATCAGCCCTTTGATGCTGCTCATATTATCTGTCTGAGGGTAATTGAAGTGGCATAGAAGCTGATTATTTGTTTATCAGTACTAATTAACCCTGTATGTTTAGACTGTCCATCATTGTTTCAGGCATAAATAGTTTATTCTTAATTGCTTTTGTGAACGCCTTTCTCAGTCAGTTTCGCACTCTTGGAGTTTCTTGTTTGAGACCTTCATCAATGGGCCACACCAGAAAGTGGCTATAAATATAGTGTGTGTGTCCCTATTCCCCCCCCCCCACACACACACACACACATTTCTCCCAAAGTTTGAAGTATCAAACTTGTCAGTGCATTACATTTACATAAGAATGGGAACTGTCTAATCCAAAAGAATATGCTATGCCTAAATCATTAATAAAGGGTTTTCAGTGAGAGCTGGGCCTGCAGTTACAAGCGCCGGCCACTGCACAACATGCAGAAGAGCAGCTTCTGCTTCGACCCCTGTGTACAGTGATGCTGACAGCAGCGCCTGGTCAGCTGATCGGCCGGGATTCCAAGCGGCGGACCCCGGACAATCAACTATTGAGGATGTTTTGCCTGAAAAACACCCTTTAAATTGATTTTTAAAAACGGATTTATGAAATAACTGATTTATAAGTTCTATTTTCTTATGTCTGATGATATATGGGGTAATAGTCGGCACGTCCCATGTATCTTTTCACTGAAAATATTAACTTAAGGAACACTCAGTTTGCAGCATTTTAACCCCTTGAGTGGCGGGTTTCCTACCACCCTGTCGTGCCCACCAGGGCAGGTTTTTTAAAATGGTCTAATCATTGAATGTCAACTAATTTTGCAGTTGCGTCTCAAGAGCCATAACTTTTTCATTTTTCCATTGACATGGCCATATAAAGGCTTGTTTTTTGCGGGACAAGTTGTGATTTTTTAAATAGGGGGGAGGAAAAAAAGAAATGGGGAAAAAAGAAAAAAAGGGGCCATGTCATTAAAGGGGTTGTCCCGCGCCGAAACGGGTTGTTTTTTTTTTTCAACAGCCCCCCCCGTTCGGCGCGAGACAACCCCGATGCAGGGGTTAAACAAGAACACCGGACAGCGCTTACCTGAATCCCCGCGCTCCGGTGACTTCTTACTTACCTGCTGAAGATGGCCGCCGGGATCTTCTCTCTCGGTGGACCGCAGGGCTTCTGTGCGGTCCATTGCCGATTCCAGCCTCCTGATTGGCTGGAATCGGCACGTGACGGGGCGGAGCTACACGGAGTCCCTCTCCGGCACGAGCGGCCCCATTGAGAAAAGAAGAAGACCCGGACTGCGCAAGCGCGTCTAATCTGGCGATTAGACGCTGAAAATTAGACGGCTCCATGGAAACGAGGACGCTAGCAACGGAACAGGTAAGTGAAACATTTCTTATAACTTCTGTATGGCTCATAATTAATGCACGATGTATATTACAAAGTGCATTAATATGGCCATACAGAAGTGTATAGACCCACTTGCTTTCGCGGGACAACCCCTTTAAGGGGTTAAATAATGTATTAACTTCCTTCTCTGGGTCATTACGATGCATGGATACCACATGTATGATTTTATTTTTGATTTTTTACAAAGTAAAGGGAGACAAGTGTTTTTATTTTATTTTTTATAATTTTTTTACTTTTTTTTTTTTTTTGTCCCTTTAGGGGACTTCTACAGGGACCCATCAGGACCCCTGATCACATTCCGGGGGTCCGATGGTGACAGCCCTTTACATGCTGCAGTGACAGCCCTTTACATGCTGCAGTCACAGACTGCAGCATGTAAAGGGTTAACACAGCAGAGATCGGAGGTTTTCTCTGATCTCTGCTGTAAGAGCTAGTACCTAGCTGTCCTCTGACAGCTAACAACCAGCTCTCCCTGCCACAGAGACCATCGGCTTGCTTCTGACAAGCCGACGGTCTCTATGGCAACCTGTAAACAAACCAGTGCAGGAGATTGCCGACATATCTGCAATATCTTCTGCTGGTTTTTCAAAGCCCTTGCACTGCTCTCTGTGTATCTGTGCAGGCAGAGCACACTGTCACAGCTTGTGGCATTGTGCTCTGCAGCTCCCATAGTGATACATAGCCCAGAAATCTTCCGGGCTGTATCGCTATGAGCAGTGGAGCTCCTCCCGGAAAATTTCCGGGCGTGCCACTCAAGGGGTTAAAAGGCATTCAACGTCTTCCTAATCTATCATCTTCTGATCTGACTGGTTGCTATGAGTTAAACCATAATTTTATAACATATCATCCATTTTGTAGGATAAATTCTGTGTTCCACTAAAATAAGGGAAGTGCACTACCCTACCAAAAGTAACGGAACACCTCAGCAAGAATCAAAAGTAGTATTTATTTCCCTATATTAACACTCAGTGGGGCTCCTTTGGCCCTAATGACATCAGATACTCTCCGTTGCATACCTTCTACTTAAGATCCATTTACACGCAAAGATGATCGCTCAAAATGAATACAAAAGATAAGGAGAATGACAGTTTTGAGCGATCATTTTGCATAAAGTACTAATGGGCACTAAAGGGTCCATTTAGACACAATGATTATCGCTTTTGAGCTATAACTGTTGCGTCTAAACGTGCGGCCATCGTGCACTGTTCGTTCATCGCTCATTGCTAGCCAGCTTGAAATGAGCGATGAGCCTTATCAGCGCCACATGCTAATATCTCAACAGGAGGTGCTGATAGCATTCTTTCAGCTGGTATCCTGCAGCCAGTTCTCAGCGGGACACCAGCTGAAAGTGCTGAGAATTAAACAGCTATTTGCATATACAAAACAGCTGTATTGTTCTCTGAGCTATTGCGGTGGTATCCCGCTTCCACCTGCATTAACTCTTTGGTAGCTATAGTTATGCAAAGATGATCGCTCAAAACTGTCACTCAAACTGTCATTTGAGAGAATTTTGAGCAATCATCATTCCATGTAAATGGGTCTTAATGTCTATTAGTACTTTATCAGCTTCATTTGTGTGCAAATGAGCCCCTGAGAGCTTTTGCAGAACTCAGCAGGAGGTATGAGCTCTGTAATTAGCTCTATTGTTTAGCCACAGGCTACTAGGAGAAAACAATGTAATCTCTAGATCCCATGGAGATAACAGCCTAAGAGCTGTTTTCAGCCATGGGCTGCACAGAGAATACAATGCTATCTCTAGCTCCCAGTGTGTGGTCTGAACTAAAAATCATTGTTCAAACGAAAAGTGCATGATGGTAGCATTTACACACAATGATTAGCGCTCAAAAGCTGTCGTTTTAACGAATTTTGAGCAATAATCGTTGTGTGTAAAAGGACCTTAATGTCTTTAATTCCATATTTCCCTCCATTCATCCTTCAAATGTCTGTCGAGTTGTCTTAAAGAGGATGGTTCATGTTTCCTGACCCAACATTCCAGTTCCTCTTAAAGATATGCAGTAGAGTTTAGGTCGAGACCCTGTACAGGGCAGTCTAATTGTGGAGCATCCATATCCTCAAACGTAAAGTGTTGGATTTGTGAGAAGGCAAGTTGCCTTGTTGTAAGTATGGCTGACCATTCCCAGAGTATTGCCACATTGTCAACAGCATATTATTGTCTAGAATGTCACGGTACACCTCCATAGTCATGATTCTTTCCACTACAATGAATAGGCCAAGACCATAATGGCACCTCAGCCGTACTTAGAGGGGTTGTCCAGGGTTAGAAAAACATGGCTGCTTTCTTCCAAACACACCCTTGTCCGTGGGTTATATCTGGTTTTGCAGCTCGGCTGCCATTCTCTTCAATGGAATTGAACTGCAATACCATACACCACCCTATGGTCAAGGGTGCTGCTGTGTTTGGAAGAAAGCAGCCATGTTTTTTAAACTCTGGACAACCCCATTAACTGTTGGTACAAAACTCAAGCAAAAGGCGTCCTCCAGGCATCCTTCACACTTGGGTACGTCCATATGATTTGAAAACTGCGTTGCATGATTCGTCAATCCATAGAAGTTTCCTCCCTTGCTCTACTGTCCAATGACAAAACTCCTTGCACCAACTTGCCAGACATTTGCAGGATGAATGGAGGGAAATACCAGCTGAAGTGTATCAGATGTTAGTAGAAAGTATGCCAAAGAGAGTATCCGATGTCATTAGTGCCAAAGGAGCCCCACTAAGTATTAACATATGTAAATAAATGCTGTGCTTGATTCTTGCTCGGGTGTCCAATTACTTTTGGTAGGATTGTGTTTTGCAGATGCAGTTGTCACAGTCCACTGTATACATCCAACTGCATGTCATACAGTTGCATAGTAAAAAGCAAACTGCCCATCTGGAGACTCTTTTGGCATCTACTGGGCTCACAGGAGCCTTTTATTATATGTTGGAGGGGCAATGTGAGGAGACCCCAACACCATGCACAATAGTTGGAATGTCCTGACAGCCATGTAGAAGCTATATACCGGCTGTCTCAATTAAGATCCGACCTCTAGAGCCTCATGTGAATTGAGTTTGTCATATCAGATTGCTTTTCGTTTTTGCAGTATTTAATAAAGCAGGAATATCTAAGATGAATATAAATTGTCATAACATGACATAACAAGGATTACGGGGCTTATAACGTCTGCCAAGAACATATCAGTTTGACATGGCCAGATGCACCTGCTCAGTAACAAAGCGCCCGTGGTTATTGTTTTCAGATGTCAGGATCTCATACAGTAAGAATACATCGGAGCTTACAACATCATTGCACTTTATACAGTATGCGGCTTATACCCTTCCACAACATCTGCTGTACAAATGAGCCGAGGCGCAGTGATTGGCGCGCTCTATACATTTTACATCATTTATTACTGTTCGTTTTTTTACCTTGTTTCATTTTTACTCATTTCATCAATTGAAAAGAACTTCATGCTGCTACATGCAGTGCAGTCACGAGGTCCGGGCCCTAGAAGCGTGGGCCCCATGACCTTTGCCAGGTGCCTTGAATGTCTGGGATGTTGATCCTCACTTACAATTCGATGGGTATCCTTAATGAGGACCGACCACCTTATTTATTTACAAAACGTAAAGCTGTTGCAAATGTTAACATTACAAACCACCTGTGGAGTTAGAGACAGTCCTTTTAGACGTCATGTCCACGGGGAAAATCAGGCCTGCCGCGGATTCTTCATGCAGAATCCCGTAGCGGGTCCCTCCTTTCCCGTGGACATGAGGCTAAAAAGAAGATTTACTTACCTGTCCGGACGCTGCGGATCTTCCCTCCGTCGCGGACGGATCTTCTTTCTCTGGCCCGGCAGATGTGCTCGGCATGCGCCGTGCACTTTTTTTTTTTAAGTCCTGCCTCCCGCGCTCCCGCGCCGGAGAGCAGGAGTTCAGCTGCGGTTGTGCCGCGGATCCGGACAGCTTCCATAGGCTTCAACAGAAGCCTGTGGGAGCCGTCCCCGCAGGAGACCCGCACTAAAATGGAGCATGCTGCGGGTGATTTTCCGCACACGCAATCCACGCCTCAAGGGAAAATGACATCCGCAGGTATTTAATTACCTGCGGGTGTCCAATGCATCCCTATGGGGCACGGATCACGCGTGCAGGTGATCCGCTGCGGATATGTCCCCATGGACATGAGGCCTTAGGGCTCCTTCACAAGAGCGCATGCGCAAGTGTGCACGCTTCAGCGCAGCATATTCATTTTGCAAACAAGGTTCTTTTGCGCATTGTACTGTACTTTTTGTGCATGTAGGGCCGTGCAACACTCCCTCAACCTGATTGAAAAGGCAATTTAACCTAATGACGTCAAGATATCTTCTTTTCCCCACAGTTTTGCGCTATATTTTGCTCATTATGTGCACAACTCCCATAGACTTCTATGGGGCACTTTGATGTGCAAATGTGCAGAAAATAGAGCATGGTCTTTTTTTGCACATGGGGGAAATGCGAATAAATCCATAGAAATCACTCGGTTCTATTCTCTGCGTGTTGTTCGTACAAATTCTGCGCACGCAAATACACCCGTGTGAAGATGCCTTTAGTGTGGTCAAGCACCTGCGGGAGCTACTTTGCAAACTGTGTATAGAGACTACTTAATTGCTATTGATAACCACCAACCTCTGTCCCTCAACTCTGTATGTAATCACCAGCTGTGTGTAACCATCAAGTTTGTGCCCTATGTGCAAACTGTAACCTGTGGTGTAGTCCCCCAAAAAATGCATAGAACGCAGGGTCCAAGGCAGTGTAGGCGGAGTTAGTAGAGACAGGGTTCTCAGTGTAGGCGGAGTTAGCACACACAGGGTATTCAGTCTAGGCGGAGTTAGCAATGGCGGAGGAGTATCCATTTAACATCATATTTGTGATTGTGCCCATGAAAATAAAGGGTGCATATTTGTAGGCGGAGTTAGCAGAGAGGGATAACCTTGTAGGCGGAGTTAGCAGAGACAGGGTTATCAGTGTATAAGTAACAAGAAAAGAGATTAGCAGCACTCCCCACCACCTATGCGGGGGGGTGGGGGTGGGGAGTATTAATTTCAGATGATGTATCCTGCACGCCCAAAGCTGGGATTGGATCAACGTCCCACAGATACGTAAATTCTTAAAATGAAACCAGGCAGCAGGAATTCGGTGCAAAAAGATTTTTATCTGTCCATAGGCATATCAAATGACAAACCACATCATCACAGAAAAAGCGACGTTTTGACCAAATACAAGTAGGTCTTTGTCAAGCTGACAAAGACCTACTTGTATTTGGTCGAAACGTCGTTAGCAGAGACAGGGTTGTCGGTGTAGGCAGAGTTAGCAGAGACAGGGTTGTCGGTGTAGGCGGAGTTAGCAGAGACAGGGTTGTCGGTGTAGGCGGAGTTAGCAGAGACAGGGTTGTCGGTGTAGGCGGAGTTAGCAGAGACAGGGTTGTCGGTGTAGGCGGAGTTAGCAGAGACAGGGTTGTCGGTGTAGGCGGAGTTAGCAGAGACAGGGTTGTCGGTGTAGGCGGAGTTAGCAGAGACAGGGTTGTCGGTGTAGGCGGAGTTAGCAGAGACAGGGTTGTCGGTGTAGACGGAGTTAGCAGAGACAGCTTTGTCGGTGTAGGCGGAGTTAGCAGAGACAGGGTTATCGTTGTAGGCGGAGTTAGCAGAGACAGGGTTATCGGTGTGGGCGGAGTTAGCAGAGACAGGGTTATCGGTGTGGGCGGAGTTAGCAGAGACAG
Organism: Eleutherodactylus coqui; assembly: GCF_035609145.1. NCBI lineage: Eukaryota > Metazoa > Chordata > Amphibia > Anura > Eleutherodactylidae > Eleutherodactylus > Eleutherodactylus coqui. The sequence continues at coordinate 64,126,060 of NC_089844.1, read as the reverse complement.
GGTTATCGGTGTGGGCGGAGTTAGCAGAGACAGGGTTATCGGTGTGGGCGGAGTTAGCAGAGACAGGGTTATCGGTGTAGGCGGAGTTAGCAGAGACAGGGTTATCGGTGTAGGCGGAGTTAGCAGAGACAGGGTTATCGGTGTAGGCGGAGTTAGCAGAGACAGGGTTATCGGTGTAGGCGGAGTTAGCAGAGACAGGGTTATCGGTGTAGGCGGAGTTAGCAGAGACAGGGTTATCGGTGTAGGCGGAGTTAGCAGAGACAGGGTTATCGGTGTAGGCGGAGTTAGCAGAGACAGGGTTATCGGTGTAGGCGGAGTTAGCAGAGACAGGGTTATCGGTGTAGGCGGAGTTAGCAGAGACAGGGTTATCGGTGTAGGCGGAGTTAGCAGAGACAGGGTTATCGGTGTAGGCGGAGTTAGCAGAGACAGCGTTATCTGTGTAGGTGGAGATAGTAATAGAGGAGGAGTATCCATTTAACATCATAATTGTGGTTGTGCCCATGAAAATAAAGGGTGCACATTTGGGGCAGTCTAGCTCACTATCAATGGCGTATATACTTCAGGCCGTTCCTGTTTGTTATCATAGGGGCATATATAAAGGCAAGTCTTTATTGCAATGAGAGAAGGATCTACTTGAAGCCAAGCCTACTCATCAATGGGGCATCTACCCGAGGCAATTCCTGCCAGTCAACTGAGCACTCCAAGAAGCAGCAGGTGTTTTTTATTTTAACTCATTTGTGTTTTTCGGAAGACTTACTGTAAACAGAGTATATGCTTCCCATAAAGCCTTAAAGGGGGTTTCCTGAGACCTAAAAACAAAAAGGGTTTAAGAAGAAGCGGTGGGCGGTCACATGCCTTTTGTGCATTTGGCCGCTCAGCCAATCACAGGCTTTAGAGGTGATTCACCTATGGCCACAGAAGCCTGTGAGTCACCCGTGAACATGGATGGCACATGACCGCCTGCCACTTCTTCCAGGTTCTCTGCAGCGCACACCAGGGATGCAGCCCTAAACAGGAAGCTACAGTATTTAATATTTGTTAATTTTAAGTCCTTTTTCACTTTTTTTTTTTTTTTTTGTGTCGGAAAACTCCTTTAAAATGGTTTATTGCTTTGATTTTCAAGAATTGAGTCATGAACTGCCAGTTCTAATCTGTGATCAGAACAAAAGCAGATCCTGATGAAATTCTGTTCCAGCTTGTCTTTTTAGTAATTCGGCAATTACACACATTTTCCATCCATGACATCAAATGCAAAACCTGCAAGATGTTTTTTATTTTTCAAATATTCCTTTGATAAAGCATAAGAATTGAAATATTTTAGAAACGCATCAGTCATTTTTTTCAGCTCTTTGATTTCCCAAAGAATCTAAATCCAAGAAAGGACAATAATTTTTTTGGCCAGATAAGACAATTAAAGATGTATTATTTATGATATTTAATAACCTTTATAAAACATTGTCCTGAATTAAAACTTTTGAAATTAGAAAGCAGAAGTTAAAATTTATGAGATGCATTAAGATTCATAAAGAATTGTGAGGCAATGTTTTGAAATATATCGTTCTGCACCTCTTAAGACCGAACAAACTCAGATGTGCAGACAGTGATGGATGAAAAAAATCTGGTTCATAAAGATTTTAGTTGTTGAGTAGAGATGAGCGAGCACGCTCGGATAAGTCAGTTACTTGAGCGAGCCTCGCTCTTCTCGAGTAACTGCAGTCTTGTCCGAGTGTGCTCAGGGTTGATCGGGGGGCGGCTCTTACTCTCTCCCTCGCTATCCACCGCCGCTCCCCCGAGCACGCTCGGACAAGAATGCAGTTACACGAGAGGAGCGAGGCTCACTCGAGTAACTGACTTATCCGAGCGTGCTCGGGGGAGCGGCGGTGGATAGCAGGGGAAAGAGTGAGAGCCGCCCCTCGCTCACCCCCACCGCCCCCTGAGCACACTCGGACAAGAATGCAGTTACTCGAGAGGAGCGAGGCTCGCTCAAGTAACTGACTTATCCGAGCATGCTCACTCATCTCTATTGTTGAGTTTTCTCTGTGTCATTGAAGTATACAAAAAGTTCCCCAGGGTGTACACCGGGCTTGTTAATAATAATTTACACCAAAATTGCCCCCCCCCCCCCCCCCCTCGTTGAATGCCCTCATTAAAATAACTTTTATTGAACTAAATTTAAATATTAATTGGTGTAAGCATTAAAAATACAAACACCTGCCTAGCAAACCTGGGAGCGCTGAGCCACCTCTAATATATATCATGTAATGCTGCTGCAATAAGGGCTCTTTCAGACGAGCGTATGTGTTTTTACGTTCTCTCGTCAGCGCCATAAATTCGCATGAACGGCCGATTTTTTCCGCGATCACAGCCAGAGATAATTGGTGTTCTCATCCATTCACCCGACCGCGAGTGACGTGTTTTAGTGGAAAAATGTTGCACCCCGGAAAGCGCTCACTCGGCATACATCCTCATATTGACTTCCAATACCTGCATAGAGGCAACTGTAAGTCTTTCATAGTGTTGGATGCTGCTAAACTGCCTCCCGATCCCTTTCTTTTTCCAGCTCCTATAGGAGTCTATGAGAGCCACTGCCGTGTATCGGTCAAAATATAGTTCCAGATTGATCTTTTTACCTGCCATATACTCAGCGGTGCGTATTTTGGTCACATATTTCCATTTTTTACGGTTTGATGTTTTTACGCGCTGTATGAACGAATCGCCTGTGTGAACGAATCCATTGGAAACCAATGCCTCAGATGGTTGAGTATATCAGTCGTCCGTAAAAATGTGCCATATATGTGCTTGTGTGAATGAAGCTGTATACTGGGCTTCCTAGAGCTCTCTTATATGCCTAGTAGCTGTATAAGATATGAAGCTTTTTTGCGCAAACTAATTGCGCATACAAAATGCACGCTTCTGACTGAACCCATTGAAATCATTGGGATTTGTTTTCTGCGTATTGCGCGTGCAAAATTTTCATGCGCAAATATATCCATATGACAGACCTAACTTACCGTATATACTCGAGTATTAGCCCACCCGAGTAGAAGCAGAGTCAACAAGTTTTACCACAAAAACATGGGAAAACTTATTGACTTGAGTATAAGCCGAGATATACACGAGTATATACTGGTTAAAAAAAATAAATAAAAAAAAAAAAACCCTCCATACTCACCTCCCAGCTGGTGTCTGTGTGGCAAGCTGCTTGAATTGTCCCCGGTGCCATCTCTGCCATCCTCTCTGCTCGGCTCTGTCAGCGCTGTGTAAGTAAGTGCTGTGTGTCAGGACAGTGTCTGGGATATGGGGGTCCCTGAGATATCCCGCAACCCCTGTCCCTGCCTACTTGCCCCCCTGGGCTAACCCCCAGGGCGACAACTGGGCGGCGATCCCTACCCTCACTAGGGAAGCGGGACACGGGAAGACAAACAGACACTGAAGACAAACAAACGGTAGAGTGGTCAGACAATCCGGGTCGGCAACAGGAGGGTACGCAGTACAGAGGGGTCAGGCAAAAACGTAGTCAAGGTCCAAAAGCAGAGGTCAGGAAAGCCGGGGTCACAAAGAGCAGTCAGAATAAACGTGGGTGCAGCTGGAGAACCAAACTAACACTGGCAAGGGCTGGAAGGAAAACACACACTTTTAAATGCTGTCAGAGCTCCCGCCCCAGCAGCTGATTGGGGCGGGGAGCCTGACTGCAGCAGGGCAATCAAGGAGGTGCTGGGGACACGCCCCCAGCCTTGCAGAACAGACCGTTACCAGGGAAGCCAGCTAGGAGTCAAGTGACTAGAGAAGCACCTGCTGCCTCCCTAGCAACCCGGCGGTGACCAGTCTTACAGCGGCCCAGGGAGATTACTAGAACGGGGGCTCCCCTACGCCGCACTCCTGTAAGCTGGGTGGCATGACCGGTGGTGCGGGCACGGCGGCCGCGAGAATTGCTGGTTCCGACACTGTGATTGGATTGAGCACCAGCCAACCACAGCCGGCACTCGATCCAATCGCAGCGCTTACAAACACGGCTTGCGTGCGGCAAGCTGCTTTAGAATTCTCCCCGCTGTCATCTCCCTGCTCGACTTTCAAATTCCCCGCCGTTAGTGCTGTGTAAGTAAGCGCTGTCATTGGATCGAGCGCCAGCTAATCACAGTCGGGCCTCGATCATTCACAGCCAATCGATGAATGTCATTCATTGATTGGCTGTGAATGAATGAGCGCCGGCTGTGATTGGCTGGCGCTCGATCCAATCACAGTGTTGATGACAGGGGATGACAGAGCAGAGAGGACGCTGGGAAATGACAGCGGGGAGAATTCAAGCAGCTTGCCACATCGCCAACGGCAACACAGGAATTCAAGCAGCTTGCTGCACCACCACCAGGAAAACAGACGCCAGGTGAGTATAAAGTTTTGGGTTTTTTTTAACCCTTACCTGACTTGACTATAAACCAAGGGGGGCTTTTTCAGCACAAAAAAATGTACTGAAGAACTAGGCTTATACTCGAGTATATATGGTAATATAAGAACTTAGTCTATATATTCAGTGCCTTAAATCCCCATTCAGTAACTCACAACATGGTGAACATTGTGGAATCCGTTCTCATAGCACTGAAGCCACAAGAAAGTGGGGACTTCCGCAAACTGGGCATGCACTATAAATCATAGTATCTTGCTGAATTGCAGCCCTGGGCAAATCAGCCTGAGTATGGGCTTTTAGAGTCTGAGCATGCTCCACAAAATGAAGTGAAAACATTTTAAAGTCCCAGAAGGAGCACACTGAGCATGCTCGGAAAGGCTGAGCTACCATTCGCTGGGCTGATTATGTCATCGCACATTGCGATTGGCCGTGCATGACAGAGGCATTCTATATGATTGGTTTAAGGACTTGTCCTTCATTGTTTCTTTCTTTCTATTGGCCCCTTAGCATGCGGTGTCTCTTATTGGTCAGTCAAATGGGAAAATCCCTCCCTCATGTAATATAACAGCTGTTATCCAGGTGGGTGTGCCCTTACTAACCCCAGACCCCCTGAAGATGCTGCTATGTTAGTGGAACATGTTGCAGGGTTTCTATGTGTTTTAGCTCAAACTCGTAGACAAGGCGATATTATGTAGGCAGAGTCATTAGTCCGCAGCAGGGACCGGCTTGATATCTTATTTGGCTACAAGCTATTTAGGAGAGCTGTATAAAGCCCAGTACACAGCAGCTTGCAGCAGCACTGGATATATTATAGGTGGCCCAGCGCTCCCAGGCTTGCTAGGCAGGTATTTTAATTTAGGTTAATAAAAGTAAAATTTTAATGAGGGTCTTCAACCGGGGGAAGGTTTCTTGGCCTTTAGACAATTTTGGTGTCATTAACCCCTTAATGACATACATGTATGGCCTTGGTCTACGGGGTGAATATGGAGTAGGCTCAAGAGCCAAGCCCACTTCATAAGCAGCAGTTTCATATAACTGACAGCTGCTGGCAGTGGCTGCAATCAATACTAGCTGACCATGGAATCTAAGCAACTAGTCAAAGAGGAGCTCCGTCCAGTACCCCCATCAGCCCACCACAACATGATAGCAAGGTACTGATGGCTTGTGATGGCTCTCAGGCATCCCTGCCGATTTAAGCGCTGTATGTGGCTAGGCTTTATAAGCTGCCATCAGCAACACAATATATTGCAATACTAAATGGCCTGTATAATATATATTGCATTATATTATATTGGCAATCGAACAATTGCAAGTTCGACTCCCTTAGGGTGAAGTCACACGAACGTATATCGGCTTGGTTTTTACGCCGAGCCAATATACGTTGTCCTCGTGTGCAGGGGGGGGGGGGGGGTGGATGGAAGAGCCAGGAGAAGGAACTGAGCTCCCGTCCCCCTCTCCGCCCCTCTGCACTATTTGCAATGGGAAGAGGCGGGGCAGGGGCGGGGCTAAGTTCCAAGAATTAGCCCCGCCCCGTCCCACCTCTCCCCATTGCAAATAGTGCAGAGGGGCGGAGAGGAGGCAGAGAGGGGGGCAGGAGCTCAGTTCCTGCTCCTGGCTCTTCCATCCTCCCCCCCCCCCCCCCTGCACACGAGGACAACGTATATCGGCTCGGCGTAAAAACCGAGCCGATATACATTCGTGTGACTTCACCCTTATGGAGTTTTAAAAAAAAGTTCAATACCATTTTTGCAAATATTGCAAAAAATAAAAAAGTAAAGCTACCTTCACACTGGGATTTTTTTTTACTTATCCAGTTTTATTAAAAACAGAATTAAAATGGAAAGCATTTGTAAGCTTTCAGCTTACATCCATTTTGTAGCATTTAAAATGTGGTGGTGCCTCTTCAATGAATTTGGCTCAGTGGTTAGCACTTGTAATGCTGGGATCCTAGCTTCAAATCTCATCATGGGCAATTACAACTGTAAAAAAATTCATACAGCCATTACCTTTGGCCAGATTTAAACGCTCAACTCCAGCACTGCAAGGCAGCAGTGCTAACAACTGAGCCACCACACTTGCTCTCTCAGACATAGAATAGAAAGAAGAAGAAACACAAAAAACATAGAAAGCCAATACAGACATCACCCTGAAGGCTTATTGACATGGCCGTATATTGTCTGGGTTTTCATGCCCAACCGACATACGGTGTCCCTTTCTGCAGTGGGAGGAGGCGGGCTGGGTGCAGTGCACTGAGCTCCCGCCCCCACTGGTTGCAATAGGGGGGCTGGGGGTGGAGCTAAGTTGCAAATTGTGGCAAGGGGGGGGGCCTGCCTCCTCACCCTGCAGAAAGGGACACCATATATCAGCATGAAAACCTGGCCGATATACGAACGTGTGAATAAGCCCTTAGTCAGATTTGAACCCACAACTCCAGCACTACAAGGTAGTAGTGCTAATGATTGAGCCACCACCACACCTTGTAGCACCAGGGCTCTAAGTTCATGTCTGACTATGGGCATTATCTGCATGGAGGTTGCAGATTATCATTGCATTTATTCTCCTGATTAAAGCATGGTGGCTCAGTCATTAGCACTGCTGCCTTGCAGTGCTAGAATATTAGGTTCAAATCTGACAAAGGATTATGACATTTCGGTGATAATTGCTCCTGTGCTTTTATATTTGAGTGAGGATTGCTCAGTGAATGGAGGCATAATGGGCTGGATATTACTCTGGCCTCCATTCACAGCAAACATGCTGTTGTTCATAGATGACTTATTGTTTGTCTTTAAGTTGCTGCCAGCATTTATGTTGAATGATAGGTGGCGCTGCAGAGGTATTTTTCCATCTTCCTTGTTTGCATAGATTACCCAGATGAGCTAGCATGGCCTTATAAGTCTCCTTTCCTTCTAGGTGTCCCCACACTCCTTTTGGATGCTCTTCTTGGGGAGAGACTATATCATCACCCAACCCACTCACCCCGTAGGTGTCTCCACCCACCTTTGGGTGCTCTCCTTAAGTTGACATGGCACCCCTCCTGGGTATTAGTGTACCTTGACGCCACCAGGAATCTAGGGGTGTGACAGGGCAACGCCCCTGTCACACCCCTAGTTCCTGATTGGCTGTATTCGTCAAGGTTCTTGAAGGTCCTTTACCATCGTGCTGCTGAGGACTTTGCTGTCAGGCCAGTGTAGTCACTGCACTCATTAGGCTGCTTGGAGAGCAAAGTGCGTATATTCTGACCACTGTCCCCGGAGGGTGGCGGTGTGATTGGCTGCTCCCATGTATTGCAGTTGCAGGATATTGTATGTGTACGTGTGTCGTCCCCGCTGTGCTTCGCTGTGCAGCTGCCGGCACTGAGTACAACCCGGAGTGCATTCCGCACTGTGCACTGATGAGAGGAGGCAGTCGCCAGTGGCTGGACCCCGCTGCTGTAACTCACCCATCCCCACTATTCAGCCCTGTGCAGCTGTGCTGTCAGAGCACACCCCGGAGTGCAGTGGCCGGTGTATATCCATGTGCGGCTGCACTTACTGGCCTGGCCGGACGCTGACTCTGACAGTCGTCGCTCTCCTCCTGCACCTATGTCAGCGGCGCTGGCTCTCCCGCGGTTTAGCCTCCCTGCTGCTGACCCAGCTCTGTGCTTTAGCACTGAGGGGGGTACAGGCGCAAGGGGGCCGCTGTCTCATATTAATCCATGCAGCTATACGCTAACATTAGTGGGCTGCCAGGACCTGTAGCCCAGCCACCTCTCCAGCCTGTCACGTTCAGGTGGCATCACCCCCCTGTCAATCTTGATTCCACCAGCACTTGCTGGTGGCGTCAAGATACACTAATACCCCCCTCCTGACCCACTGTTGAACGATGATCGCCCAGATTCCTATGATCCAGTGAGCATCTGAGTAATTATCATTCAGTTTCAGTCAGCTCTCTCCTTATTTTCCACCCTGTGCTACTTCATCTCCGGAGGCACCACCACAATGTCTTCTTCAAGTTCCACCCGCCTCATATTAGGTGCAATGCAATAAAAAAAGGATCCATCTATAATCCAAAAGTGGAAACAAAAGTGCAGAGTCTACACTTTTAATCCAGTGTAAAATGTGAAATGGAGATGCACAATACAGAAATAGATTGAAACTTAAGACCTTCTGCTTTAATACTTTTCTATGGGCTTGAAAATGAAAACGCTTTCTTTTCGTTTTGTCATTCCCACGACAGATCAGCAAAACGCTAGTGTGAAAAGACCCTAAAAAAGTGTTTTCCTTATTCCAGTTTTCACATAAAGAATCAAAGCCATAAAGTATATAATTGGCATTGCAGCGTCTGTAAGAGTCTGAACTATTGAAATATTGCATTATTTATCCCACACGGTGAACGCTGTCAGAAAAAAATCCAGAATGGCAGAATTTCAGTTTTTCTGTTATACCACCACTTAAAAGAAAAACAAAAGTTATCAAAAAGTTGTATGTAACTAAGGGCTCCTGTCCACAGGCGATAGTTCATTGCATTATCTGTGGCGATAATCTGGCCACGGGTCACGCAGTGAACTCTTTCCATAGCGTTGCTAGGGAAAGCGCAGCCCCCCTGTCCACGAGTGGAGAATCATTGCAATTCTCCGCTCTCAGGATTCAAATCAAGGCATGCCACGATTTGCTGCGATTCTCTGCGGTGAGCCTATCTGTCAGATAGGCTCAGAGCGGAGACCTGACAGCTCTACCCCCTCGTCCCCCGTTGTGGAATATCGCTAGCGATATTCCATCACGGCCGTGGACAGGAGGCATAAAACTCAGTCTACAAAAAACATGCTCTTACAAAGCACCATCAATGGAAAAATAAAAAACTTCTGGGTGTAAAAATGTGGCAACAAAAAGCATATTTAAAAAACCTAATAATAAGTACAGTGGTACCTCAGGATGCGAATGCCTCAGCTTGCGAGTTTTTTTTACTTGCGAGCAGGCTTTCTAGCAAATTTTTGCTCTAATTTACGAGCAAAAACTTGTGTTACGAGCCTGCTTGTAAGTCAAAAAAGTCACAAGCTGAGGCTCGGGGGGGGGGGGGGGGGTCTAATAATGATGTCATTGAATGGCTGTGATTGGTTAACCCAGAGCTGGTTTTCATTGGCTGACGCGGCGCTGAGTTAACCAATCAGGGCATTAGCTTGCTGGAGGTGGGGCATTCAAGCCCCCATCCAGAAAGCAATTCTCTGTCGGGGTGGAGGAGGATGCAACAGCCTGCAGCAGCATTGCAGATCATTGTGGAATGTCGGTGGTAGATGAGTATTGATTTTTTTTTTTTTTTTTCGGCGTTTCAATTCATTTCAATGGGGAAAAGTGCTTTGACATACGAGTTTTTTGGCGTAAGAGCTCTGTCCCGGAACGGATTAAACTTGTATGTCAAGGCACCACTGTATTTTAATTTGGTATATCTGTAATCATACTAACCCACAGAATAAAGGAAAAATCTCATTTTTACCACAGCATGAACACAATGGAATTTCACAGGCTGCAGCAGCCAATCACAAACCTGTGCTGGTCATGTCTTTAATTGAGCACATCGAGTATAGATCTACAATGCAGGGATAAAAATTAAGTGAACCCTTGAATGTAATAACCTATAGATACCCCTAAGCAACAATCACTTCCACCACTGCGGCTGCAAATATAATTTACACAATGCTGTGGAGGAATTTTGGACCACTCCTTCCGGCAAATATCTAGAAGTTTACAGGCCCCCTACTCTACCCCTGATTTCATACATAAACGTGCAGGGTATTTTTTTCTCTCTTAGGGTGAATGCTCACGGACAGATTTCTACCGTGTTTCCCGTGGCGGAAATCCACGTGTGAATTCCGCAGCTATTAGGTTCTATTGAACCTACTAGTTTTCTGCCAGCCAATGCTCACGTGCGGAATTCTACCGTGGATTTCCGCAGCAGGAAATAAATCGTGGCATTAATGGAGACCGCGAAAATCCGTAATCACCAGCAGGCACTTTTTGTTTTTAACCAGGGTACTCCCACAGTGTAAATCCGCGGGCGTATCCTGCGACGCTCGTGGTCATGAGCTCTTATTCTTACAGAATCCAAGAGAACAAAAATTGTGTCATGTTCTGCAACACCCCAGAGGGGTGACCCTGGGCACCTGTTAACGTGAAGAGCTGGGAGGGTTAAGTGCTAACGTGTCCCAGTGGCACTTACCATGCTCTGGTCCCGAAGGGAGGGCACGCAACCAAGGATAATTTAGATTGCAGCCAAGCCTTGACACTCCTTTGGCGGGGAGTGCTGATAAAGGGGAGGAGGGGGGTTGTATTAGATATCACCACCATTCCTACACACCATTAATCTATGCGGCGGAGTAATAACACGGACACTTGTGTGTACTACCTTGGATCCTTAAGAATGGTTAAGGCCCGATACAACAACAGGTAATCACAAGTACAGTTCACTTGTAGAAATTACAGGCTAGAGCTCAGAGGTAGGGAGGATACACAGGAACACTATGGCCCTATAGTCCACCTTATCCATATGTCACCGATCCTGAAATTTGGGAGCACTCAGGAGGAGGAAAAGGGTAGGGGTCCCTCTACAAACACTCTGGCAGACAAATTATTCAGAAAGACGGCTTAGCCTAGATGCACCCTGCACAACATCTGCGTGGGTGTCACAATTAAGTACCTCTGTGCGGTGATCCTAATGGCAGATGGCCACACAGGAAAAATGCCTGTGATGTGAATAGGTACCTGTTTTAGTAAACTGGGGTAGTGTACTCTCTCTCTGGAAGGGACTCACTCTTTTCACATCCACTCTCCAGACACTATGGTTAGTTGCTCTTCTTCTTCCATCTTCACCTACATGGAAGCTAACAGTGCTTCCATGCAGCTTTGTGTTAGCACTCTCTTCTTCTGAAGATGGACTCCTTTCCTGCTCTCAGACACTCACATTTATAACCTCACTTATACCACATGACACAGTAGAATAGATACATTCAGCAGCAGAGCTGACAGGCAATTAATTTATTAGTTAACCCTTCAGACGCTGCAGCTGTGCAACACATACAGAAAATGACATGACAGCTTTGCACAGTGCATCTACATAAGACAATACATGTTTGACATTTATGGAGGGGACCAGGATGTGTTGGGACACTACAGCTCCATCAGATGCTTTATTGAGTAGATTTTCCGTGTTCTTGCACTGTTTCAACAGGAAAATACTTCCTTAAAGGGAATCAGTCAGCTCAAACATGCCTTCCATTCTGCAGGTGCCATGCAGGAAAAAAATCGCTCATGTGTATGACCCCATTCAAACGAATGGGGTTCATATTTGTGCGTCTTGCAGCGCACAAATCTCGTGCGATTTTCTGAGTCGTGTGAAAACGGCCTCTCATCTCTTCTAAAATGTCTAATGCTGTAGACAAAGAGAGTTCCCCTTTTTGGAGACTTCACTTGAGTGTATACACAAAAATGCTTGCATCAGCGCGGAGCACTTGTGCCGTGAACGATATGTTTTTGCGCATAATACTGTACTTTTTGTGCTCGCAGGGCTAGTTCACATGGGCATGGGACATACACTCACCGTAATTTTAAAGGCGATTTAGCCTAATACATTCCCTTTGCACACCTTCCATAGACTTCTGTGGGGACTGCACAAAGATGAAGCCTCCTGCGTTTTTTTTTGCACACCGCCAATGCCCGTGCACGAAGAAGTAATGAGAATTAATCCATTAAAATTAATGGGTTGTATTATCTGCGTATGGTGCACGCACATTTTGTATGCACAAATACGGTTGCGTGAAACCTCCCTAAAGGGGTATTTCCATTTCAGACGCTCATGGCATATCCATGAGATATGCCGAAAATGTTTGATAGATGCAGGTCCTACCTATGGAACCTACACTTATCATCAGAACAGAGTTCGTTGACATGGCTTACCTCCGCGGGTATCAGTGGTCAAGATCACAGAAATGGTCATACTGGCTGCGCTGTTTCTGGAACTCCCATCGACTTCTATGGGAGTTATGCAAATAGTGTAGAATAGCCAAGTCAGCTGTTTTCAAAATTCCAGCTACTGGTGTCTAAAGCATATGAGCTGAGAATATCCCTTTAAACTTGTGTTTTTCAACCTATGACCTTCTTTTAACATTAAGTAAATATAACCATTTGATCTCTGTGACTTTACATGTCAGAGATTTACTGCTTTATTAAGGTCTGACCCCAAAGTGTCCTGATGAATTCCATAGTGAATCAGATGCCATGCACATAAAACTATGGAAAGCAGCTGTTGGAGGCACAGGATGTAAAGGCTTATACTCGTATACAAGTTCTTGGATTTTCTTATATGTTATGAAAATCTAAAATATTTTAATGAGAATCACAAACAGTGAAATGATGTGGAGGAGCAGAGACAAAGTTTAACGAAGACATTTACTTAATGATTAAAAGAATCATATGGCAAATTTCCCAATTCCCATGAAGTGATAATTCGCATAATTCCATATGTTTTGACGTATCTGAGATGTTTAAGGTTCAATGAACTCTTTGGAGAAGAATGTTGTTTTTTTTCTTACTGTTGCTATGGCAGCTGCTGAATTTTTAATGGTTTTTACTTATTTAAGCACTTAATTAAAGATGGTCTTTAACTAAAGTTGGTTGTAAATCCTGAAATCAAAAGTTATAGTAGCAGCGAAAGTCTGGTAATAATTTTTGTTCTACTTCTAAAGATATTGGAGATTTTCTATTAGATGGGTTTCAAGTTCTAAGATGCATAAGAAGACAAGCACAGAACTTCAGTCCGGTACGTCTCACAGACTCAAAAAATGTTGATTACAATGTTTATTGATAGGATACTGTGATAATGGCAATGTGTTTCACTGCTGAACTAGTGGCTTCCTCAGGTAAACCTTCGTCAGACCTCATCTGGAAAACTGTGTCCAGTTCTGGGAACCCCAATGTAAGAAAGACCTCAACGAAATGGAGCAAGTTCAGAGAAGAGTTGCCAAGATGGTGAGCGGTCTGCAAATCATGTCTTATGAGAAACAGTTAAAGGATCTGGGAATGTTTAACTTTCAAAAAAGAAGGCTGAGAGGAGACTTAATAGCTGTCTACAAATATCTGAAGGGCTGTCACAGTGCAGAGAGATCAGCCCTATTCTCATTTGTACAAGGAAAGACTAGAAGCAATGGGATGAAACTGAAAGGGAGGAAACACAGATTAGATATTAGAACAAACTTTCTGACAGTGAGGGTGATCAATGAGTGGAACAGGTTTCCACAGGAGGTGGTGAGTTCTCCTTCGATGGAAGTGTTCAAACAGAGGCTGAATAGAAGTCCGTCTGGGTTGATTTTGTGAATCTGCATGGAGCAGGGGTTGGACCCGATGACCCTGGAGGTGCCTTCCAACGCTATGATTTATGAAACCCTGTTGCCTGAGGAAGCTGCTAGTTCAGCATTATGTAGCTATCCCCCCAGTATATATAAGTGAATTGTTATTGCCTTGGATAGTTATTCATTTCTATCTGATACTCCTGGCTACCTTCTCCCCAGGCAATCATGTGATTTCAATTCTGACCAACTCCGAATTACTTGGCTTATATATTTAGTTTCTAGTCAGTTTCTCAGTCTGTGTGATGCTATTACATAGACCCTATCACAGAGGGGGATACAGAAACTCCTAAATCAGTTATTGAAGATAATCACAGTTATAATAAAGGACATAACAGTTCATCCTCTTTACTGTATACTTATGGTCTTTAGCTTGTAGGTGAATACAGAAGGTAATAACAATTAAACTAAATTAAGCAGGAAGAAATGTTATAGCCTCTAGCTAATGCTGTGCTGACGCATCATGGGATTGATGTGAAACCAAAACTTTTCACCAGCATCTGACAGAAGGCTGCACTGCATAGAAGTGACTTCTATGTAGTGGCGATCACCAGAGTGTGACAGGCAATCAGGCGAAGGGGATGGAAAAATAGGATTTAGCTGGAGTAGCCATTGAAGCAGTGACAAAGTAACTGAGGAGTCGAGTCAAAAGTGACCGCTAATATGTTTACACTTCCACTTGTTATTTTGTCACCTACTAGGTTTATGACATATCTTAAGTAGAGATGAGCGAGCACTAGAGATGAGCGAGCACCAAAATGCTCGGGTGCTCGTTATTCGAGATGAACTTTTCGCGATGCTCGAGGGTTCGTTTCGAGTAACGAACCCCATTGAAGTCAATGGGCAACTCGAGCATTTTTGTATATCGCCGATGCTCGCTAAGGTTTTCATTTGTGAAAATCTGGGCAATTCAAGAAAGTGATGGGAACGACACAGCAACGGATAGGGCAGGCGAGGGGCTACATGTTGGGCTGCATCTCAAGTTCACAGGTCCCACTATTAAGCCACAATAGCGGCAAGAGTGGGCCCCCCCTTCCCAACAATTTTTACTTCTGAAAAACCCTCATTAGCAAGGCATACCTTAGCTAAGCACCACACTACCTCCAACAAAGCACAATCACTGCCTGCATGACACTCCGCTGCCACTTCTCCTGGGTTACATGCTGCCCAACCCCCCCCCCCCCGCACGACCCAGTGCCCACAGCGCACACCAAAGTGTCCCTGCGCAGCCTTCAGCTGCCCTCATGCCACACCACCCTCATGTCTATTTATAAGCGCGTCTGCCATGAGGAGGAACCGCAGGCACACACTGCAGAGGGTTGGCATGGCCAGGCAGCGACCCTTTTTAAAAGGGGCGGGGCGATAGCCCATAATGCTGTACAGAAGCAATGAGAAATCCAATCCAGTGCCACCTCCATCAGGAGCTGCACACGTGGGCATAGTAATGGGGAACCCATGTGCCACACACTATTCATTCTGTCAAGGTGTCTGCATGCCCCAGTCAGACCGGGGTTTTTTATAAATAGTCACAGGCAGGTACAACTCCGCAATGGGAATTCCGTGTGCACCCACAGCATGGGTGGCTCCCTGGAACCCACCGGCTGTACATAAATGTATCCCATTGCAGTGCCCATCACAGCTGAGGTAACGTCCGATTAAATGCAGGTGGGCTTCGGCCCACACTGCATGCCCCAGTCTGACCAGGGTTTTTAATACATAGACACTGGCAGGTACAAATCCCTAATGTGAAGTCCCTGTGGACACACAGCATGGGTGGCTCCCTGGAACCCACCGGCGGTACATAAATAAATGCCATTGCATTGCCCATCACAGCTGAGGTAACATCAGGTTTAATGCAGGTGGGCTTCGGCCCACACTGCATGCCCCAGTCTGACTGGGGTTCTTTAGAAGTGGACACATGGAGTTACAACTCCGTGTGGACCGACAGCATGGGTGGGTCCCAGGAAGCCACCGGCGGTACATAAATATATCCCATTGCATTGCCCATCACAGCTGAGGTAACGTCAGGTTTAATGCAGGTGGGCTTCGGCCCACACTGCATGCCCCAGTCTGACCGGGGTTTTTAATACATAGACACTGGCAGGTACAAATCCCTAATGTGAAGTCCCTGTGGACCCACAGCATGGGTGGCTCCCTGGAACCCACCGGCGGTACATAAATATATCCCATTGCAGTGCCCAGCACAGCTGAGGTAACGTCAGCTTTAATGCAGGCGGGCTAAAAATTAGTAGGATTACACGGTAGGCGAGGGCCCAAAAAATTGGTGTACCAACAGTACAAATGTACTTCAGAAAAATTGCCCATGCCCAACCAAGAGGGCGGGTGAATCCCATTAATTGCTTTGGTTAATGTGGCTTAATTTGTAACTAGGCCTGTAGGCAGCCCAGTTCAAATAAAAATTGGTTCAGGTGCAAGTTTCAACGCTTTATTGAATTGAGAATTGAAACGTATAAACATTGTTTACAAAAGTTATATGACTGAGCCTTGTGGGCCTAAGAAAAATTGCCCGTTCGGCGTGATTACGTGAGGTTTCAGGAGGAGGAGGATGAATATAATACACAGATTGATGAAGCTAAAAGGTCCCCGTTTTTGATGGTGATAGAGAACGATGCTTCCATCCACGGGTGCAGCCTACGTATTATTTAGGGTGCAGCCTATGTATCGCTGCTGTCCGCTGGTGGAGAAGAGAACTCTGGGGAAATCCAGGCTTTGTTCATCTTTATGATTGTAAGCCTGTTGGCACTGTCGGTTGACAGGCGGGTACGCTTATCCGTGATGATTCCCCCAGCCGCACTAAACACCCTCTCTGACAAGACGCTAGCCGCAGGACAAGCAAGCACCTCCAGGGCATACAGCGCGAGTTCAGGCCACGTGTCCAGCTTCGACACCCAGTAGTTGTAGGGGGCAGAGGCATCACGGAGGACGGTCGTGCGATCGGCTACGTACTCCCTCACCATCCTTTTACAGTGCTCCCGCCGACTTAGCCTTGACTGGGGAGCGATGACACAGTCTTGCTGGGGAGCCATAAAGCTGTCAAAGGCCTTGGACAGTGTTCCCCTGCCTGTGCTGTACATGCTGCCTGATTTCCGCGCCTCCCCTGTTACCTGGCCCTCGGAACTGCGCCTTCGGCCACTAGCGCTGTCGGATGGGAATTTTACCATCAGTTTGTCCGCCAGGGTCCTGTGGTATAGCATCACTCTCGAACCCCTTTCCTCTTCGGGTATGAGAGTGGAAAGGTTCTCCTTATACCGTGGGTTGAGCAGTGTGTACACCCAGTAATCCGTAGTGGCCAGAATGCGTGTAACGCGAGGGTCACGAGAAAGGCATCCTAACATGAAGTCAGCCATGTGTGCCAGGGTACCTGTACGCAACACATGGCTGTCCTCACTCAGAAGATCACTTTCAGGATCCTCTTCCTTAGGCCATACACGCTGAAAGGATGACAGGCAAGCAGCATGGGTACCCTCAGCAGTGGGCCAAGCTGTCTCTTCCCCCTCCTCCTCATGCTCCTCCCCCTCCTCCTCTTCCTCAACGCGCTGAGATATAGACATGAGGGTGCTCTGACTATCGAGCGACATACTGTCTTCCCCCGCCTCTGTTTTCCGAGCGCAAAGCATCTGCCTTTATGCTTTGCAGGGAACTTCTCAAGAGGCATAGCAGAGGAATGGTGACGCTAATGATTGCAGCTTCGCCACTCACCATCTGAGTAGACTCCTCAAAGTTTCCAAGGACCTGGCAGATGTCTGACAACCAGGCCCACTCTTCTGTAAAGAATTGAGGAGGCTGACTCCCACTACGCCGCCCATGTTGGAGTTGGTATTCCACTATAGCTCTACGCTGCTCATAGAGCCTGGCCAACATGTGGAGCGTAGAGTTCCACCGTGTGGGCACGTCGCACAGCAGTCGGTGCACTGGCAGATTAAACTGATGTTGCAGGGTGCGCAGGGTGGCAGCGTCCGTCTTGGACTTGCGGAAATGTGCGCTGAGCCGGCGCACCTTTCCGAGCAGGTCTGACAAGTGGGGGTAGCTTTTCAGAAAGCGCTGAACTACCAAATTAAAGACGTGGGCCAGGCATGGCACGTGCGTGAGGCTGCCGAGCTGCAGAGCCGTCACCAGGTTACGGCCGTTGTCACACACGACCATGCCCGGTTGGAGGCTCAGCGGCGAAAGCCAGCGGTCGGTCTGCTCTGTCAGACCCTGCAGCAGTTCGTGGGCCGTGTGCCTCTTCTCTCCTAAGCTGAGTAGTTTCAGCACGGCCTGCTGACGCTTGGAAACCGCTGTACTGCCACGCCGCGCGACACCGACTGCTGGCGACGTGCTGCTGCTGACACATCTTGATTGCGAGACAGAGGTTGCGTAGGAGGAGGAGGAGGGTGGTTTAGTGGAGGAAGCATACACCGCCGCAGATACCACCACCGAGCTGGGGCCCGCAATTCTGGGGGTGGGTAGGACGTGAGCGGTCCCAGGCTCTGACTCGGTCCCAGCCTCCACTAAATTCACCCAATGTGCCGTCAGGGAGATATAGTGGCCCTGCCCGCCTGTGCTTGTCCATGTGTCCGTTGTTAAGTGGACCTTGCCAGTAACCGCGTTGGTGAGGGCACATACAATGTTGCGGGAGACGTGGTCGTGCAGGGCTGGGACGGCACATCGGGAAAAGTAGTGGCGACTGGGAACCGAGTAGCGCGGGGCCGCCGCCGCCATCATGTTTTTGAAAGCCTCCGTTTCCACAACCCTATACGGCGGCATCTCCAGGCTGATCAATTTGTCTATGTGCAGGTTTAACGCTTGAGCGTGCGGGTGCATGGCTGCGTACTTGCGCTTGCGCTCAAACACTTGCGCTAGCGACGGCTGGACGGTGCACTGAGAGACATTGGTGGATGGGGCCGAGCACAGCGGAGGTGAGGGTGTGGGTGCAGGCCGGGATACGGTCGTGCCTGTGTCCTGAGAGGGGGGTTGGATCTCAGTGGCAGGTTGGCACACAGGGGGAGAGGCAGTGGTGCAAACCGTAGGCGGTGAACGGCATTCGTCCCAGCTTGTGGGGTGCTTGGCCATCATATGCCTGCGCATGCTGGTGGTGGTGGCTCCACGGCTGATCTTGGCGCGACAAACCTTGCACACCACAGTTCGTTGGTCGTCTGCACTCTCAGTGAAAAACTGCCAGACCTTTGAGCACCTCGGCCTCTGCAGGGTGGCATGGCGCGAGGGGGCGCTTTGGGAAACAGTTGGTGGATTATTCGGTCTGGCCCTGCCTCTACCCCTGGCCACCGCACTGCCTCTTCCAACCTGCCCTGCTGCTGCACTTGCCTCCCCCTCTGAAGACCTGTCCTCAGTAGGCTTAGCAAACCAGGTGGGGTCAGTCACCTCATCGTCCTGCTGCTCTTCCTCCGAATCCTCTGTGCGCTCCTCCCTCGGACTTACTGCAATTACTACTACCTGAGTGATAGACAACTGTGTCTCATCGTCGTCGTCCTCCTCACCCACTGAAAGCTCTTGAGACAGTTGCCGGAAGTCCCCAGCCTCATCCCCCGGACCCCGGGAACTTTCCAAAGGTTGGGCATCGGTCACGACAAACTCCTCCGGTGGGAGAGGAACCATTGCTGCCCATTCTGGGCAGGGGCCCGAGAACAGTTCCTGGGAGTCTGCCTGCTCCTCAGAATGTCTCATTGTAATGGAGTGAGGAGGCTGGGAGGAAGGAGGAGCAGCAGCCAGAGGATTCAGAGTTGCAGCAGTGGACGGCATAGAACTCTGGGTGGTCGATAGATTGCTGGATGCACTTTCTGCCATCCACAACAGGACCTGCTCACACTGCTCATTTTCTAATAAAGGTCTACCTCGTGGACCCATTAATTGTGAGATTAATCTGGGGACGCCACAAACGTGCCTCTATCCTAATCCCGCAGCAGTCGGCTGCGATACAACTGGACCAGGAGCTCGGCCTGCGCCCACACCCTTACTTGGGCCTCGGCGTCTTCGCCCGCGTCCACGTCCTCTAGGCCTACCCCTCAGCATGGTGTATTACCAGTAGTGTAGAAACAGAACGCTGTAATTAAATGTGCCGCTTATTGGCCTGTGGTTGGAGGCTGACTTCGCTTACGGAACGCACAGCAGAACCAGGAAAGAATTTTGCGCAAGCCTGTAGTGAGACGTAGGTGCGTATGACTGAGCTAGTGGAATTCACAGCGCAGAAGCAGTCAAGTGTCCAAAGGCCACCAGTAGGCCTTAAGTATTTTGCTTCTATTTTTTTTAAAGGCTGAGCTGAGACAGCAGACAGATACTGTAGGCAGCGTCATAGGCGTAGCGTCAGGGAGTGCTGGGGTCGCCATGGCGACCCGGCCCCTGCGCTCAGGGGGCCCCGTGGCCGCCCTCCGCCATACCCACATGCACATTCAGTGCATATACCCGGCCCTTGAGCTGAGGGGGCCCGGGGGATCAGCGCTGTCGGCCGCATGATGGCTGAGGAGAGAGAAGAGAGATGGGAGGCAGCACCGCAGGTCGGGAAGAGCAGAGGGGAGGGCTGTTACACGTGGAGCCGGCAGCTAATTACAGGCTGCAGACTCCCACGGCGCGGCCCTCCAACTGATAGACTGCAGCTGTGAGTGGTCACAACTGCAGTCTATCAGTCTCTGCCGGCCAGCGATTACCAGGGGGAGGGGCTACTGCGGCTCTACTCACCTCCGGAGCGCTGTATGCACAGGACCTGGGAGAGGACCTGTGGCTGCAGATCACATGACCAGGCTCTGGTCATGTGATCAGCCTGGTCATGTGATCAGCCTGGTCATGTGATCAAAAGACGGGGGACTTTCCATTACAGGCTGCCCAGAGACTGCTGCAGAGGTGAGTAGAGAAGGAATTATAATTATATATGTATAGCTGGTATAAGTTATACCAGCTGTATATATATAATTATATACAGGGAATACACAGGTTACACCAGCATGGGACATGCCACTATATACAGGGGGATACACATCCTGTATATAGTGATATGGACCATGCTGGTGTAACCTGTGTATCTACTGTATATAATTATATATGTGCAGCTGCTATAACATATACCTCTCCTGTGTATATATATATATAATTATATACAGGAGATACACAGGTTACACCAGCATGGGACATACCACTATATACAGGGGGATACACATCCTGTATATAGCTATATGTACCATGCTGGTGTAACCTGTGTATCTCCTGTATATAATTATATATGTGCAGCTGGTATAGGTTATACCTCTCCTGTATATAAATATATGTACGGCTGGTATAGGTTATACCTCTCCTGTATATAATTATATATGTATAGCTGGTATAACCTGGGTATATACATGCATTAAAACACAGCACGCCATGCTTTTTCTTCCGTGAGTGGAAAACCGCAATTGCTTTCCGCTCGTGTAGAGAAAAAAAGGCTTTTCCATAACATGCTATGGGCAGTACATGCTGCGGAATCCGTAGGCGGACGCCCGCTCCATATTCCGCAATGCAAATCCAGCTGTGTGCAGCCGGCCTTAGGCTAATTTCACACGAGTGAGTCTGATATCAGGCCGTGAAACTCTGCCCCATATCACACTCACCAACGTGTGTCGTCCCCGTGGATGTGAGCGGTTGTTGTGTTAAAACCAGCTCACATAACATCATCATATTCTCGTGCGATGCAGAGAAAAACAAAAAAAACTTCGCTCCTGTGTATGATTGTATTCAAAACAATGGGGTTCATATTCATGTGCGATTTGTACATCTTGCAACGCACAAATCTCACGCAATTTGTGCGGCCATGTGAAAGCAGCCTAAGACATTACCAACAGGTTTTTTGTAGTCAAGGAAAGGAGTCCTAATGAGAAGGCTTACACCAAGGGGCTAGATCATGTTTGTAAATTAGCACGGTTTAGGTATAGGTACGGGTACAGATGGAGGGGGGCCCAGCTGAACTTTTGCACCCGGGCCCCTTAGGCTTTAGGTACGCCCCTGGGCAGCGTATATATGTATACTGTTTCCCTCTGGACGGGATGACGGCGGTGATGTAACGGGCAACGCAGAGCCAGGAAAGAATTTTGCGCAAGCCTGCTGTAACACTTAGCTGCGTAATAATTAGGACTACTACCCCCAGCAGAGACGCAGTACACTCAAGACGATCACAGGCAGCCCAAAGATAGTATTTTTCCCAAATTTGTTTGAAAAAGCCCACTGCCTATATAGACAGTATATCTCTTTCCCTGCCTCACCAGTACTGGCCCTATACTATGTACAAGGACTGCAGATTGTTTCCCTCTGGACAGGATGACGGCGGTGATGTAACGGGCAACGCAAAGCCAGGAAAGAATTTTGCGCAAGCCTGCTGTAACACTTAGCTGCGTAATAATTAGGACTACTACCCCCAGCAGAGACGCAGTACACTCAAGACGATCGCAGGCAGCCCAAAGATAGTATTTTTCCCAAATTTGTTTAAAAAAGCCCACTGCCTATATAGACAGTATATCTCTTTCCCTGCCTCACCAGTACTGGCCCTATACTATGTACAAGGACTGCAGACTGAGGACGCAATGCTCTGCAGGCCCGATATACAAAAAAAAATGTGCAACACTGCTAAAAGCAGCCTCAACAGTACTGCACACTGTCAGATGTGGCCCTAAGAAGGACCGTTGGGGTTCTTCAAGCCTAAAATAACTCCTAACGCTCTCCCTATAGCAGCAGCAGCATCAGCAGCACTGTCCCTGATCTCTGTCAGAATGCATCTGTGGTGAGCCGCGGGAGGGGCCGATTTAAATACTTGGGTGACACCTGATCCTCCCAGCCACTCACTGCAGGGGGGTGGTATAGGCTGGAACATCACAGGAGGAAGTTGTAATGCCTTCCCTGTCCTTCTATTGGCCAAAAAAGCGCGCTAATGTCTCAGAGATGAAAGTGAAAGTAACTCGAACATCGCGTGGTACTCGTCTCGAGTAACGAGCATCTCGAACACGCAAATACTCGAACGAGCATCAAGCTCGGACGAGTACGTTCGCTCATCTCTAGCGAGCACCAAAATGCTCAGGTGCTCATTACTCGAGCCGAGCTTTTTGTAATGCTCGAGAGCTCGTTTCGAGTAACGAACCCCATTGAAGTCAATGGGAGACCCGAGCATTTTTCAGGGTGACCGATGCTCGGTAGCTGCCTGACTTGTTCTTAATGGAGCCGCGGCTGCTGCTCTATTGAAAACAATAGTCTGCCGACACCCATGAAATGTTTTTCAGGGAAGGGCTTTACATATTAGCTCTTCCCTGAAAAACAAAAATGTTGGCGTAAAAAAATTTTTAAAAAACCTACCTCTCCGCCACTGCCAGATGTTTCCTGCATCCCCACAAGGAAAAAGAATTCTCTGCTGCACCTGCCACATCTGTGACAGATGCAGCAGAGGAATTCTAAATCCCTGCGGGGAACAAAGTATTCCTTACCGCAGCTGTCACACATGACAGCTGCAGTGGAGGATCCTGCTGCCAGCATCCCTGAAATGTTTTTCAGGGAAGGGCTTTAAAAATAAGCCCCTCCCTGAAAAAACAAAGAAAAGTGTTAAAAAAAAAACAAAAAAATACATACTCACCTCCCTTCGGCTTCCGGGCTCAGCCGCGTTTTCTCCTGGCTGTCCCCAGCTCTGTAGATCTCAGCTATCAGCAGGCGGGGATTTTAAATCCCCTTCTGCTGATAGTTCTGCAGCGCTGCAGAGTCAGGGACAGCGGCAGACGTCGCCGCTGAGCCCCGGCAGCCGTCAATGGCTTTTTAGGGAAGGGAAGCCCTTCCCTGAAAAGCCATTTAAAAGAGTGTGAAAAACAAAAAAACATACATACTTACCTGTCGGGGCTCAGCTGCGGCTTTTGCCGCTGTCCCCGACTCTGTAGTTCTCAGCTATCAGCAGCCGGGGATTTAAAATTGCCGGCTTCTGATAGCTCTGCAGCGCTACAGAGTCGGGGACAGTGGCAGAAGCCGCAGCTGAGCCCCGACAGGTAAGTATGTATGTTTTTTTATTTTTCACACTCTTTTAAATGGCCTTTTTAGGGAAGGGCTTATAAAGCCCGTCCCTGAAAAGCCATTGACAGCTGCCAGGGCTCAGCGACGACTTCTGCCGCTGTCCCCGGCTCTGTAGCGCTGCAGAGCTATCAGCAGCCGGGGATTTAAAATCCCCACCTGCTGGTAGCTTTGATTGTGATTGGCTGAAGCGCTTCAGCCAATCACAGTCAGAGCTACCAACAGGCAGGGATTTTAAATCCCTGGCTGCTGATAGCTCAGAACTACAAAGCCGGGGACAGCGGCAGAAGTCGCGGCTGAGCCCCGGCAGGTGAGAATTTAATATTTTTTTTTGGACACATTTTTTTAAATGGCTTTACAGGGAAGGGCTTATGAAGGGTTTACTGCATCCCTAGAAGGAAAAAGAATTCCCTGCTGCACCTGCAGCATCTGTGACAGATGTAGCAGAGGAATTCTAAATCCCTGCGGAGAATAAAGGATTCCGTATCGCAGCTGTCACAGATGAGCATGCTCGCTCATCTCTAATCTTAAGTAAAACTTGTTCTTTTGCTTTTATACTTTTCCTTCATTCAGGATCCACTGTTGTACCTCCCATACCATGTGAATACAGCCAAAAGTTTTTTCTTACTATACTGAGAAGTTGGGAAAAGTTTCCTGTTCAGTCTTTTCGGCTGATGCCTACAGTAGATGACAATGACAGGTCTAAGGTATGTACAAACAGAGAGGAGAAATTAAAAGGAAAGCTTCATCCTCATTGCATTTGGATCTAATTCCTGTATTGGCTTTGAGAAATACATGTAGCAAATTTACCACAAACTCCCCAGTTATGAAATAACTCTGTTGGGTTTTCATGGATTCATAAATGCATATGACATTCTTGGATAGCAGCTCAGCAATCACATATGTTGAAATAGAATCTCTTCATTGCCAATATGCTTTGACGCTGCCTTTGAACATGACAGAGAAGCTTCCATCTCTGACTATCCCAGGTCTGTTGCCAAATGAGCAAGATATTGTTTTGAAATTGGGATGATAAATCTCATCTCAAAAACTCCGCACAGAAATGTACTATCATTTTTCTCTACTTTTCATCCAGAACTTGTCTAAGTTATTTGTCTGCAGAGCCAACTTGCCAGGATTGAGGGAATTTCATAACTTTTTCTGCCCAAAAAAATGGATATCCAAAAGATTCCCAAAGATATTACATATTTTAGAATGTACATATATACAGTCTCCTATAGATTGTAAGCTTATTACAAGTCACTAAGACGTTCTATGTGTCACGGTGTGTCAGCATGTCCTTCCTGTCATATTGGTGCAAGGCGCTAACAGGAGCACTTCTGTAAAGGTGTAAGTTGATTTGGTTGAGCTAGTCACAGATAATCACAGTTGGTCTGTGCATATTTATTCCAGCTCCTCCCCCCAGAGGGCGCTGGTTATTTTCCTAGTACCTGTCATTCTCAGACAGAAGATTACTAGGTCACAAACAGATGTCAGATTCCAGTCTGACACCAGCTTGAGGCCTGGTATACTTCTATATAAAAGCTGTCTGACTCTTGTCTAACTTCTGTCTGTGACTCTGTAGGTACTTTAGGTCTTGTCAGCTATACTTGTTCTTGTCCTGCACCTTTGTTGAGACCAGTCAGTCTGTGGTTGTGTAGTGGCCCAGTACATCATCCTGGGTCACCTCCATAAATGTCATACATGTTTGTCTTATGTGGATGCACTGTGCAAAGGTTGACTTGTCATTTCCAGTGTGTTGCACAGCTGCCGCGCTTGAGAGGTTAACTTCAATAAAATTATTGCCTGCATGTAAATGTATCAGTTTGTCATGTGGTATGAGTGAAGGTATAAATAGGAGTGATTGACAGCAGGAAAAGGTCTTCCATCTTGTCTGCTGAGAGAGTGCTAACAACGAGCCAAATGGAAACACCTCCAGCTTCCTTGTGGTGCAGATGGAGGAGGAGGAGGAGGAGGAGAGATATCCCGTAGAGGTTGGAATCTGTATGTGAGTGGAGTGAGCCCAAGCCTAAGAGAGAGAGCCTTCGTAAGTAATTCTGTAAGACGGAACCAGTGCAGAGGTACTAATTCAAGTTCACAAGGATTCCTATGTAGTAGAAATGATGATTAATTAACGTAAAATGTCTATTGATTTGTATAAACTAGATGTATTACGCAGCTGTAGTGATTTAACTCTGTATAGGCTAATGGCCGCATAATTTCATTATGGTAATTGCTGGACCATGACATGGTGAAAGATGTGTGCTATAACATTAGCCCAATGTAAAGTTCCAGTGTAGCCTCACTAGGGTTTAACTACATTGCTATACAGGAAGACTTAAAGTGTATCTATCTTGGGTGTATCCCCAGGCCTTTCCCCCTCTCAACTTCTGAGACAAAGAAGTTGGTCTTTGCCTGACCACATGTTGAGGAGACAAAGGCTGGCTTGTACACTGGGCCTTAGAGGGGCGTGGGGAGGGGATTCTATATGGCTCAACAAATGAATATATATATATATATATATATATATATATATATAATTACTGATGTCATATGTTATACACTCATAAAGGGCAGGTATTATGTGTTTTAATAAAACTGGAGTTCTGGCATTGTATCCCCCAGACCCACTTGAGATTCAAGACTAATAGCTTGTGTCTGACTGGTTCCTACAACGCGTGTGCATGCCATACTACATGATTAGGAAGCTACAGAATACCCTGGAACCTGCTGGAGCAATTGGTGCCCAGATTGCCTACATGGCCATCGAAAGCTAGGATCACCGCGTAGAAGTACGCTCCTTAAATTTCACACCCACACGTTTCCAGTGCAGGGTGTAAATCCTAACCACTTAATAATTACTACCAGAGTGTCTGTGGAGGGACCTCTATCCCCTTCCTCCTCTGAAGTGCTCCCAGTCCAGGAGCGGTACCTGACAGATAACGTGGACTGCAGGACCGGTTTCATCCTGCGTATCCTCCCTGACCTCAGATCTCTTTTTTTCTACCTGCACTGTGAAGATTGTACCTGAGTTGCCATGTAATAATTATTTGCTAAACGTTATTTCAAGTAAATTTTTATACCGGGCCCTAACCGTTCCTGGGGACCTGAGGTACTAGAAATCCATGTCTGTGATTACTGTCCGCTGTGTAACAAACCAGTGTGTAGGAATGGTGGCATCACCTATGACAACTACTACCCCCATCATCCTGTTTATTGGCATTCCCTATCCTAGGGGTGTCAACTGTGGCTTGCAGTTCTACTCTGGCCTTGGCTACATGTTATCCCTCTGGGAAAGAAGCCTGGTAAGTGCCGCCATGACAAGGCAACACTTAAACCTTCAAGCTCTCCACATTTGTCAGGTGTCTGGGGTGCTGTAGTTGTACGTATTAGCTGGAGTCTTGTAACATCTTTATCTCTGTGTTTGGCATAATATATTGTCATCTATTGTTGGCCATTTGTCCCTATTGCCAATGAGGAAAGCTAAGGTCTCCATAAGTTCCTGATGTGGGGCCATGCCTATCAGGATGATTGTAGGTAGGGTACACCATATCTGTGAGTTCAGGGTCAGGCTCCCCGTTTTGTTCTTGCTATGCCATTTATGTTTTCCACCTTTTGGTTTAATATCTATAGATAAGCCCTGCATGGACATAGTAGGTCCCTTCTGGATGTAATAATTGGTCCCTTTAGGAAATACGCCGTGTAGGCCATGTATGGATAAGCCTTGTAAGGACAATACAGGTCCTTTTAGGACATTAAATTCATGCCGATGCAGGCTATGCAAGGATAAGTCCTGCTCAGATGTAACACTGTGACTATTTAAAGGCTAGGTGGGGTAATAGTCATTTAAGTTGGATACCTAACCCCCAATGTCATTATTGTATTTTTATATGAGAGAAAACCCATTCCGAATAATGACCATGGCCTTGTTAACATTTATGCCTCCCTGAATAGCATCATTTTACATCAAAATTCTAATTTACTCTAAAAGAGCGACGTGCTCCAATATTAAGCCATGTGGAATTTGTGAGCAGTAACTCTCCATAGGCGCCAATTATGGATTCTAAGTTGTAAAGCACATCACTTTACAACATCACTAAAGATTACGAAAGTAAAGCTTTTAGAGAACGCAGCTGATGCCCTTACACTAACACGTATGTAGCTTTCAGTAGGTTCTCAGAATTGAAGCTATGCAAGATAATGATCATGAGGCACATTTTTGACCTAGATGACCCACCAAATAATCCCAAAAGGATTAGGAAACTTTGACGTCCAAGACCTCCCTGCATCAGTAACTGAGACGACCCCTAGTAACAAACCTGTTGGAAAGAATTTATGGATTTCATTAGTCTTCCATTAGATCGGAGAATCCAGGAAAATTCCTTATAACAGTTTAACTCATGAATGCAATTGCACAAGAAAGGCTTCTACCAACTAGCGTTTTTTTGAACGGTGCGATATCGCTGCGTTTTTTTTTCAATGGGGCTTTCTAATGTTAAAATCGCATCGCACAACAATCACAAAAGCACAAACTTGTGATTTTTGTGCAATGCGATTTTAACATTTTAGAAAGTCCCATTGAAAAAAATGTAGCGATATCACAGCGTTAAAAAAATGCCAGTGGGTAGAAGCCCTGAGGGTATGATCAGACATGGTCGAGTAAATCCGAATGTGACAGGGTTGCGGATTATAGCGCAGATTTTTGTGCAGATTTCACTCACTACATTGCAAAGAAGGAAATCCGCAATCACTTTTCCATGACGACTAGAGCATGCCGCAGATTCATTTCCGCTTTAAGTGAATGGTGGTTGCTAAAATTTCGGCGTGCATTACGCAATGGAAATTCTACAATTGTGCTGTGTATGAACCCGTCCTAAGGGTGACAAAACACATAAGATGTAGATCGGCTGAATGTAACGATTTTGGTGGGACTGCCTGATCATCTAATGTGTATTGATGACAGATGGACGGGGGGGGGGGGGGGGGGGGGGAGATAAGGATCAAGCAAGTTGGATTTCAGTTGTCTAATCTTCTTGATCTCAGGGATAAGCTGCTGCCAGAAGTGTCTGGCAGCGATTTCCTCGCCTCTCTGCATTCAGGGCGGATGTGTATTGAGGGGTCAGGAGAGAAAGCTGTTGAATAATGGCACATCTAAAATGTATGGTGAGTTGAAGGCTAATGCATATGCCAAAACTGTGTGCCCGGACTAGATACAGCAGCACATGTAATCCTTATGCATTTGTATTATGGATCCCTAAGGCACCATATTCACCCAAACGCATCAAAAGAAGAATATATGGACAATCTGGCATGTGCTATAAAACACAACCTCCATATAAAGTTGGACGCACATTAAGTTGCAGTATGGTCTCATCAGAATCTAACTGCTGGGCCTTAACTGTTCCTCCAGCTTATCTCCCAAATATTGCAAACTAATTGACATGAATATTAATGCCCCGAACAGTAGTATAGGGCATTGTAATACCGTAGAGAAATCAGTCTGGCATAGTTTCACATTTAGCACTGACATTTGACAAAAAACATGGAGTCTGTATGTTCTTCCCATCAGACTGGCAATCTGCTGTGCTACAGTGGGCCGTCGGAGATCATCACTGTCAACTGCGGAAAGTATAGTAGAGCAGAGAGTCGTAGGTTGCCAGCTCTACCACCCCCAATCCTGTAGGCCGCAGGCTGCTTTAGGCCATTCAAGACATCTGTGTAATTGACTGTGATGTCACTACATCCCTACCTCTACACCAGACTGTTAACAGTGATGTAGATGAAGACACTCATTGAGACATGGGTGATTAGGTTACTATAAAGGTTTTTTGTTCCTACCGCATTATTAATATTCAACGATGGTCATTCAGGAGTGGCTGAAGATGGAACAATACCCTTGTAGTCACCTATTGGGAGGCAGCATTCCTGCAAGTCAATATCAGACTTTTTAGACAAGCCTAATAATAATAATAATCTTTATTTGTATAGCGCCAACATATTCCGCAGCGCTTACATAGACAGAGGGGATACAGAAAGACAAAAGTACAAACATTACAGAACCACAGTTACATAGTAATCAATTGATGGAAACAATAGGGGTGCGGGTCCTGCTCCAACGAGCTTACATACTACAAATAATGGGATGATAGAGAAAGGTAAAGGAGCTGGAGATGTGCACGGTATGGAGAGGTGGAGAGTGAGGGATGCTATACACATAGACAATGGTGACGGCAGAATCGGTATGACTGCAAGTGCTATTGATGGTGGCTGGCAGGGATTGCAGTCAGTAGGTCAATAAGCATGTTATCAGGGGGTACAGAGGGGTTTAGTTTAGGAGATATGGTATGCCTTCCTGAAGAGGTCTGTTTTTAGAGCACGCCTGAAGTTTTGTGAGCTCTGGATTGCCGGGTAGCCCTTGGTAGTGCGTTCCAGAGGACTGGTGCTGCTCTGGAGAAGTCTTGGAGGAGGGAATGAGAGGTTCCAAATAAAGGGGAGCTCAGTCTGATTTCGTTAGCAGAGCGGAGAGCCCAGGCTGGGTGATGGATTGAGATGAGGGAGACAATAATTGGGAATTGGAAGCCAAAGTCAGAATACCATACACAGACAGCTGCTTCGGGGTTTCTGCCCCTCATCAGGTTGCAGTAGGTTTCTTGCTTGGCTACTGAGAGACCTATAGATGTGGGTCAGGAAGGGTATCCTTAAGGAGAAGCGATACTCTTCCTGACAGGTTAGGACATGCTGTATATTTTTTCACACGATCAATCACGCACCACAATAGGCCATTGGTGTATTCATTTCATATTTGCGCAATAAATACATTGGGAGCTTCTGTGTACTTTTATGCGTGCGCACAAAAACCTGCAGAGGCAGGCAAAATACATGAGTGTAAGCAATTTTTGGTTGAGTAAACACGCAGCATATTTACGTGAGTTTTGTTGCTTACGTAACAGATTTTTTTTAAGCATCTAGCCTATCCAAGAGGAATTTATGATGCAATCATGGTACCGCATTACTGACCACAAGCTGCCGTGCGCCAGCTGTTCCGAACATAATGATAATTGCGTATATTGTTGTTTCCAGCACATCTGTGAAAATAATAAAGGAGAGGAAACCCTTTAACCCTTTCCAATCTACTGTCTGACCTCTAAAAACATTATGATTTGAGGATGCACAGCTTCGATGTTGGAAGACGGCCGTCGGGGTTCTCTTACTGTATATTGCCAGCCTCTCTGCTGTCGGAGCCTATCCAACGTGTCACCTCACGCAGTACTGGCTTTAGCCAGCATATAGCGCCATTGTATAATGGCAGAAAAAGAGTAAGCCCCCTAGGAAAACCAGGATACAAATTGGATTGGAAAGGGTTAAGGCTACAGTCACACAGGGGAGTGCGGTATCCAGTCGAAAAACTCATCCCAATATCGCACTTGCCAACGTGTGTTCTTCACAGCGCTGCAAAGCATTTTTAATTCAAAAGTGCCTCCCATCACTCCTGTGTAATTGTGATCTTCACGTGCATCAAAGGATCACACTCACATGCCCATTGCACGGCATGCAAGTGCATGCAACGTCTTTTAAGGTCCCGTTGAAAGCAATGGGCGAGCCATTCCACGCAAAGATAGAACATGTTGTGACTTTCTTTCCTCGACGCTTCGAAAAAATTGCATTTGCATCAGTTTTGGCCACATTGCATCACACAAAACTCTTGTGAGTTTATCGTTCATGTGAAGAGGCCCTAAGAGAGTTGCAAGGGGTGTGACCCCAAGTAAGCAAAACTAGCTGCAGTTACCATAAAGCAATGCTATTTTCCAAGATGGGGCACTTTTGTATGTGGGCTGGTTGCTTTTCTGCACCAGGGCTGCTTTTTAGTCCGGGTCCAGCACTGCTCCCCGTGTTAGTGTGTTTCCTCCCAAACTCCAAAACATGGAGGAGAAAGGCTAAGAGGAGAGTTAATAGCGGTCTACAAATATCTGCAAGGCTCTCACAGTGTAGAGGGATCAGCCCTATTCTCATTTGTACAAGGAAATACTAGAAGCAATGGGATGAAACTCAAAGGGAGGAAACACAAATAAGATATTAGACAGTGAGGGTGATCAATGAGTGGAACAGGTTACCAAAGGAGGTGGTGAGTTCTCTTTCAATGGAAGTCTTCAACAGACGCTGGACAGACATCTGTGTGGGATGATTTAGTGATCCGGCATTGAGCAGGGGGTTGGACCTGATGACCCTGGAGGGGTACTGGTGTATCTTGTCTCCACTGGACTAGGGGTGAAGACATGAGTTGGCAACTGTCAGATAGAGGGGATGGCCAGGTGATGTCCATGTCTTGTGATTGGCTGTGGTGCTGCTGCGATGCCGACCCCTCAGCTGTCAGTGTGCCCTGGCGACCCTGGGTGCTGGTAGTGTTACGTCTCCTAGGTTACCTGGGAGCATGCCATCTGCGCTGCTGACCCCAGTCTCAGTGTGGCGACTAGCTGTGGCCTCAGCGCCGGCTATGCTCCCGGCCCCTGCTGCTACTGTGTCCGCCGCTGCTGCACTCGCAGCTTCCTTGTGACTATAGTCCTCTCCCCTCCCATCTCAGCACCTGGCCCTAAATTTACAGTCCACGCCGTCCTCCCTTCTCTGCCGGTGACCCCGCTCTAACAGTTAACACCGCGCTGTCATGTGTCTCCACTGCCGGCAGAAGACAGGAGAGACAGCAGGGCTGGATACCTTGACGCTGGGTGGCAGAAGACAGGACAGACAGTGGGGCTGGATACCTTGACGGCGGCTGCAGAGTGACAAGAGTCACAGTACGCAGCAGGGGAGATGCACAGCAAGCAGAGGAAAAGGCAGAGTGGCACACAAGTGACAGTGGCCGGGAGCTGCCAGGGTAGAAGGCAGAGCAGCAGAAAAGTTACTGGAGAAACCTTGCTGCGGGCAGCCAATCAGTAGCTTCTGGGCATACACGGGGCGGATACAGCCCATCACTAGATCTCCACCCACACTTGTGGTGGAGACAAGATACACCAGTACACCCTGGAGGTCCCTTCCAACTCTACCATTCTATGATTTTACAATTCCATACTAAGAGGCGAATATAAATTGTATGGGGACCTTCTAAGCGATGACAACCTATGTATAGTGCTGTGGAATACTTATGCTCTAAATACATAAGTAAAATTAAAGTCCCATACACTATGCGCCCTTCCCTTGCGTAGTAGAAGAGTGGTAATGCTATTGACTACTGTGAATACTGGGTTGTTATATAAAAAGGTATTTAATGCTATAAACAAACCTCAACATGGAAAAAAAGCTGCAACGGTAGTAACTAATACCACATGCACCTGGAGGCCTGCAAGTAAAATAAAAGCATAAATTACTGATGAAATCCCCCATGACCACTTTGTGTGGTTCTACTTTACTCGGAGTCCCTTCCTTTAAAGCCAACTCCGTACTGTTCCAATCTTCTTTTTTAATCAGCTGGCAAATGTTTTGTCTTGCACTGAACCGGAGCCATAGTTTGATGTATTAGACAAAGGGCAATATCAAAGCAATTTGTAACCCTGTATTACTTCCATCTCACCCCACAGAGAGTTTTTTCCCCTGCCTCATTCTTGAACACAAGAAGCTATTATAATGGATGAGCACAGAGCTGCTTTTCTTTCATCATAAAAACCCTGTTAAGTGTTTACATAAAATTCACGGAGGAGCAGAGTATAATGTCCAGACTGGGAACTGTCCAGAGGCAGAGCTTTAATGCTTGCGATCAAAGAATAATCCATCTAGTCAGCTTTCAGATTAAATGAACCAACTACACCAGTCTGCTCTGTTAAAACAAAGAAGAGTCCTGAAAGCGGCAAAAGGGGGGGAAAAAAGCATCGAGCACAAAAAGACTAATTTTTAATTCATTTAGATAACTTTACTACTAACTGTCAAAATTGATAATGTTGCTTAAACAGAAGAAAAAAAGAAAAAAAAAGGGTAAAGTTGTTCGGCTTATGTCAGTCCAGACTGTGAAATAGTGAGTAAGTTGAAAATACTGCTGTGTATATACAGGCAATGTGTGAAGTGAGTCACTGCTTAGAATGCCTAGGCAATCTATAGAATGCCAAAAAGTAGAATGTTAGAGGGGTTGTCCCACTTCTAGCTGTTTTGCTGCAGGAAGCAGACAGCTCCGTACATAGTGCAGTGGCCCAGGTTGGTATTGCAGGCTGAGTTCCATTGAAGTGAATGGGGCTCAGCTTGTAGTTCCGACCTGGGCCACTGCACTATGTACAGAGCTGTCTGTCTTTGGCAGCAAAACCAATAGAGGTAGGAGAACCCCTTTAGAGTATAAAATTACGAATATTTCACACGTTTCCTAGGCATACAATGCAATGCCAAAAGGTTAACCGGCAAAGTATAAAATACTCCCATCAGCAGTGGACTTGGGGTGCCCTCCCTGAGATACCCAATTTTTTTTCCCTACACAAAAAAATATGATTCCACCTCTCACACCATCAACCCCCAACATCTTCCAGTTTCCATAATCTTCTGCCTGTTTGCCAACACTGGTACCTGAATCTCCGGCACTGTCACGTCAGCTGTCGGATCTTGGGAAAGGAGTCAAGACCCATCCAGCTCCTCACCTTCCCCAGTCGCCACAGCTTCAAGAACCTGAATTACTTAGAAAAAAAAGAGCAAAAGGTAGAGGAGGGTTCATTCATCGCTGAGGGACCCTGGACTCAGAGACGCCGGCGCTGCACGCTGTTAGGTCAGGACTGGTGTTTTCAGTTAGAAAGTCCTGTACTTTAGTTTTGTA
Source organism: Eleutherodactylus coqui (assembly GCF_035609145.1). Lineage (NCBI taxonomy): Eukaryota > Metazoa > Chordata > Amphibia > Anura > Eleutherodactylidae > Eleutherodactylus > Eleutherodactylus coqui. The sequence continues at coordinate 64,091,482 of NC_089844.1, read as the reverse complement.
TTTCTTGTTGCATATTCATATACATCTTTATTTCCTCATAAAGGCACTTGCTTGACTCTCTTCTATATTTTGCCTCCATCGTACTTGTCATTCTGTATAATGCCCAGGTATTCTATGCCGTACCTAGGTAATGTATGTTTAAATGAAACACACTTTGCCTAGGCATTTTCATATACACTCATTGTCAAAAACAATTGAGCACCTAGAAGGAGTTAGAAAGTTTCATTCTATTCCATGTGACATTGTAATGTTGATATAAGTAAGGGATTACAATAAGAGAAAAAAAGGATAATTTATTGTAAAAAACTAATCACTTGAATGGAGGCTCTAGTACCTGTTGGGCATTCCTGTGACCTCCTTGTGTGTGCGGCTGAGCATTATCCTGCTGCATGAGAGGAACACATGTGGCCGCAGGATGTCCTGAACATATCACTGAGCTGTCATTGTGTCCCTCATACCACTACTAAGGGTTACCAACTGTTATATACGATGTCCTCGCAGACCATCACACCAACAGGGGGCAGTGTGCTGCTCCATCGCAAAGACAGGATTGAGGCGCTCAACCCTTGGTCTCCAGGCACAAACATTGAAATCCAGAAAAAATAAAAAACTAATCCAGCGCTCCCTGGAAGACAGATCTAGCGACCCTTGACCGAAATATTCATAAACTTGTTTATTGCAATGCGTTTCGTCACACTTAGGCGACTTTTTCAGGCAGGATTATGTCCTTTTAATACCATCTTTAACCCTTTCCAATCCAATTTGTATCCTGGATTTCCTAGGGGGCTTACTCTTTTTCTGCCATTATACAATGGCGCTATATGCTGGCTAAAGCCAGTACTGCATGAGGTGACACGTTGGGTAGGCTCCAACAGCAGAGAGGCTGGCAATACACAGTCAGAGAACCCCGACGGACGTCTTCCAACATCGGAGCTGTACAGCCTTAAATCGTAATGTCTTCACAGGTCAGACAGTGGACTGGAAAGGGTTAAAGGACATTTGTGAATCAGGGCTACCATCCTACCTCAATTGATGACCAAATCACCAGAATACCCATGAATCAACTACTCCAATACACAGAGAAAGAAGGAAACAATTGTGTACCTCTAGTAGTGACCTACAATCCACATCTAAAGGTACTAAGGAAAATCGCAAAGAAATTCCACCATACCCTACATAAGGATGACCGTCTGACAAATAGTTTCCCGGACCCTCCCCTTCTAAGTTACAGGCAACCTCCTAATTTGAGGAACTTTATAATCAGGAGTGCATTGCCCTCTGACACACAAAAAGGAACTTATCCCTGTAAAGTAAGGAGCTGCAAGACCTGTTCACATATACTGACCGTGGACAGGATACAAATCCCCAACACACAGCAGGACTATAAGAGCCCTGGGACATTCACATGTTCCACATCTGATGTTGTGTACCTGATCCTGTGCAGTAAATGTCCTGTTGGGGCCCTTTATGTTGGAAAAACAGGGCAAAAACTTAAAGCGAGGATGAGATTTCATCACCACACAATTAAACAGAGAAAGACAGAATTACCTGTGGTGGAGTATTTTTCTAGTCACGAACACGACATAAAAGATATCAAAGTTATGATACTGAAAGGCAATTTCAAGTCACAAAGCCATAGAATTTGGGAATATAAATTTATAACAAGATTTGACACTTTCAATAGACAGCTAAATTATTCACAAGGAGTCATGTGTGACTGGGAAGTATGAGAAATCTATAGCACAGATAACCCTGCTGACCTGGTGACCCCTCCCCCTGCCAACACTAAATTCAGGGACCATAAAACCTTCACTCCCTTATCAGTGACTTTTTAAAGACGTTTGTATTTCTGTTGCAGTATTCTTTTAAGTGCAAATTAATCACATCCATGTCTGTGCCTTGTCATAAGTATGTGTATATAAATATGCATGCCTCTCCGGATCTATTTCATTTAAGCCCGAAGAAGAACCCTTCGTTGGTTCAGAAACTCGCATGAGATCATGGATTTTTGTTAGCGATTAAAAGGTATCATTTCTACAAGATTACTTGTTTCTCTTGCTGGGAACAATCACAGTTTGCTCTACTGGCTAACACGGTACCAAACTTTTTTCATTAAGATAAATTTGCAAACGCGAGCGCTGATCTGAAACATAATGAATTGTTATTGTTAGAAATGTGTTTAAAACACTATTCTTTTTTCTATCACTTTTAAGACCTCTTGTTTTTCCTTCTGTCTCATCTCCTAACAACTAGTAGATGCGCGTATTAAAAAGGACGTAACACCCACAAACGATAATTGTGAAGTCTTGGTTAAACAATAGAGATGAGCGAGCATACTCGTCCGAGTTTGATGCTCGTTCGAGTATTAGGGTGCTCGAGATGCTCGTGACTCGAGACGAGCACCACGCAGTACTCGTCTCGATTAAAGGAGCACTGACCATTGAATTCAATGGAGCCGGCAATACAGCCGGCTCTATTGAAAGCAATGGGCTGCCAGCGTACGCGGGATGAATTGTCTGGAAGAGCTTAAATATATAAGCCCTTCCCTGCAATTCATCTAGAAATGTATAAAAATAAAAAATATATATATACTCACCTGGTCCCGGCAGAACGATGTTAGCCCATTGAATTCAATGGAGCCGGCAATACAGCCGACTCCATTGAAAGCAATGGGCTGCCGGCGATCGCGGGATGAATTGTCGGGAAGGGGTTAAATATATAAGCCCTTCCCTGCAATTCATCCAAAAATGTGTAAAAATAAAAAAATATATATATACTTACCTGGTCCCGGCAGACGGAGCGCGGCAGGCTGCAGTTCTCCTGAACTGCTCTGAACAGCTGTGAGTAGTATTCAGCAGGCGGGGATTTAAAATCCCCGCCTGCTGAATGAGATGCCTCTGATTGGTCACAGCCTGACCAATCAGAGGCATCCCTCACTCACACCCATTCATGAATTCATGAATGGGTGAGTGAGGGCTGCCTCTGATTGGCTCAGGGGCAGCTCTCAGCTGTCCCTGCACTGAGCTGTCCCTGCGCTGAGCGGCCTGTAGGGGGCAACAGAGAGTCAGTCTGGTGCCTGAGACAAGAGGAAAAACACCCCACAGGTATGGTATGGAATGGAAGAGGTATGTCACAGAGATTGTTAGCTTCTGTGATGTAGATCAGTCCAATAATACTCCAGGCCAGATCTTCCACCTGAACCAGCAAGCTATGTAAAGGAACAGGTGGAAGTAAGGAGGAGGGGTGTGTGTCTGGGAGAACTAGAATTTTGTTGCGACCATACTTCTGGTCAACCTGACTCCTGTTGCAAGCAGAGAGAGACGCTGTGACCAAGCGGAGAGCTGCGTTGTCCTGGCGGGACGCTTGGGGAGCTCTGAGCCTGGGAGCAAGAGGTCTGGAGAGAGACCTGGATGCTGGAGAGACTGTTCGTGTGCCTCAGGAAGGTTGGAGTGAAACCATCCTGAGGGAAAACAGAGTGAGTCCTGAAGACAACTGTATAAAGTGGCCCTGGAGAGTGGGTGAGAACCACAGTTGGACTGTTTATTAAAACCTTGAAGTAAAAGGACATTTAAGTTTACGTGCATAAAGTGCTGTGCTGAAGCAAGCTGCTATTGCTGTGAAGTTTAAAATAAATAGACATTTGGAGTTTAACCCATTGGTGTCTACCTTTGATGTGAGTGAATTAACCCCCGTGTTGCTGCAAAGGGTAAAAAATGGGATGCACTCGCATGGCATGTGAGTGCGTTGTTTCTTTTCATGCACCTGTTGACATTAGTGGGAGTATCCAATGACATCAATTGCATTTGGATGAAGCTGGCACATTAAAAATGCAAAAACTGATGTAAAATGCAAGTACACTCACAGGTAAATCGGTCAGTTTTCACTGACCAAAATGCAACTCGCTTATGTGACTCAGACTATATAGGTAACATTGGATCCACCATAGGTGATGGTCACAGCTCACCTCCTCCCACTACCTGCCAATGACTTCTGCAAAAGTCACAAAGCATGCCCACAACACTCTCCCATAGAATCCATTAAGGCATACCCATGTTCATGGCATTGCTGTAAAGCAAATTTCTGAACTGCTGTTCATAGCTAAGAGCAGAAGCCCAAGCCAGATGGCAGCACACAATGTATGTGCAGAAAATACATCCTCTACAATCAGAAAGTAACAAATTAGAAAAAAAAAGTTTAAGTATCTGGTTTCAGCTAGTAAAGAAGAAGAAGAAGAAAAAAAGACCTGCTTCTTTTAAGGCTACATGTTCACAGGCGATATCATGCTGAGTGAAGCTTTCCATAGCATTGCTATGGAAAGCGCAATGCCGGTGTCCACGAACAGAGAATCATAGTGATTCTATGCTCGCAGCATGCCGCGATTCTCTGCAGTGAGCCTGTCTGTTAGGCTCACCTCTGAGACTTGTCAGCGCTCCCTCCTCGTTGGAATATCACTAGCGATATTCCGTCGCGGCCGTGGACAGAGGGCCTTAAACAGATTAGCTAGTAGTTTAGGGCTGCTTTTACACGTCTGAAATAATCATGCGCGATTTGTGTGTCGCGAGATGCACAAATATGAACCCCATTATTTTGAAATTGGGCATGTACTATCTTTGGGGTTTCCCTTGAAAAGCAACGCCTATTGTTTTTAACGGAGCCGGAAAACACATCGCATGGCGATGTGACTTTCAAGATCGCAACTCTACTAAAGTAGAGGCGTTTTTGACACAAAAGCGGCTCGCATCCCTAGCTACCTCGCACGTTGGCGAGCTTGATATCGGGACGAGTCTCCCAGCCCAATATCGCAGTCGCCTGTGTGAAACTAGCTCAATACTCATTCAGGAGGAATTGTCAAATCAGCATAAGTAGGGGAATCCAGACTCACAGGCTCACCCTTTGCCCTACATGGTGACTTCCCTGCACTCAGAGCACCACAGTACCACTGACAGATCCACTTTAAAGGAACACTCCAGAAAAATCAGACATTAAAATACACATAATGTAGGGCTGATGGAGTGGGTTGTAATAGTAGGATTCCAAAAACACCCATGAAAATCTGTGTCATGGTGCCGCCCCACTAACTGGAGTATATCTTTACAGGAACACGAAATGTGAAAAGTTTTGTACAATTTACCCAAATATACTTCTGTCCCAATCTGCAGTCAAATAGCAAAAATAAAATTCTGTATACAATACTGTGAAAAAGTCTTAGGCAGGTGTGGAAATAATGATGGAAAGTAAGAATGCTTTCAAAAATAGAAGTGTTCATAGTTTTTGTCAATTAAAATGCAAAGTGAATAAACAAAAGAGAAATCTAAATCACATCAATATTTGGTGTGACTGCCCTTTGCCTTAAAAACCAACTCCTCTAGGTACACTTTTTTGAAGGGACTCAAGTTTTTGGGCACACAGTTTTTGAAGGGACTCCTTAGGGATGTTCCAGGCTTCTTGGAAACTAACCACAGATCTTCTGTGGATGTAGCTTGCTCAGATTCTCCTGTCTCTTCATGTAATCCCAGACAGACTGGATGATGTTGAGATCTGGGCTCTGTGGGGTCATATCATCACTTCCAGGACTCCTTGTTCTTCTTTATGCAGAAGATAGTTGTCAATGACATTGGCTGGATGTTTGGGGTTGTTGTCCTGCTGCAGAATCAATTTGGAGCCAATCAGACGCTTCCCTGATGGTATTACATGATGAATAAGTATTATGGCCTTATTCCTGACTAAATCCCCAACTCCATTTGCTGAAATGCAGCCCCAACTTGCAAGGAACCTCTACCATGCTTCACTGTTGTCTGCAGACATTCCACATTGTACCGCTCTCTACCCTTCCGGCAACCAAACTACCTTCTGTTACAGCCAAATAGTTCAAATATTGACTCATCAGTCCAAAGAACCTGATGCCATTTTTTGCATCACAGTTTCCTGTCTTCACGCATAGTTGAGTCGCTTGGCCTTGTTTCTATGTCAAAAGGTATGGCTTTTTGGCTGCAATTCTTCCACTAAGACTACTTCTGGCCAGACATCTCCAAACAGTAGAGGAATGTACCTCGGTCCCACTGGTCTCTGCCAGTTCTGAGCTGATGGCAGTGATGGACATCTTCCGATTGTAAAGGGAAGTAAGCATATGACTTTCAACTGCTGCACCAAGTTTCCTTGGCATCCAAGTCCCTCAACATTGCCCATTTCTTTGTGCCTCTTCAAAACAACTTGAACAGCACATCTTGAAACCCCAGTCTGTTTTAAAAGGTTTGCCTTGCTGATGCAGTGCAACTACCTTGTGTCTTGGTGCTAGGCTCAGTCTTGCCATAGTGTATGACCTGTGATATGAAACTATCTTCCACAACCTCACCTTTACAAAGTCATGTGGACAGCTCTCCGCAATATGAAATGAACAATGCCTCACTAAAGGCTAGCTGCACAGGGAAGAAAAAAAAAAGGGCTTACCCATTGCCCAGTGGAGGCTCCATGTGGGGAACACTCCACAGGCACCTTAATGTCCCGGTTTGCTCTTTAGTAGGTAGTGGACCTCTGACGTCCGGCTTGATCTTGTGGATCTAGGAGAGCCCCTTGGGAAATGTATGCCACCTTTCTAATAAAGCGGCACAGTAACATATGCTAACACTAAAAAAAACAAAAAGGTTTCCCTGCACTCTTTACAACAGGCACCCAAAGGTAACCACCGGTGATGTCAAATAAAACTTATTTTATTAGAACAGACATAATACAAAAACAGGGATGCAACGCGTTTCGACGCTCTGCGGTATCTTTTTCAAGCATTGATTTAAAAGGACACCGCAGAGCATCAGAACTCGTTGCATCCCCGTTTTGTTTTATGTCGGTAATGATAAAATAAGTTTTATTTGACATCTCTGGTGGTTACCTTTTGGATGCCTGTTATAAAGAGCGCAGGGAAACCTTTTTGTTTTGACAACCTTACCTTTGTAGCAAAGTTTGTCTGTTCCTTTCGCAGTTTTAAGCCTCCTACTGAGCCGTATGTTAGGCTGCCTTCACACTGGCGTGAAAATCGCACGAGTTTGTGCATTGCGAGACGCACAAATATGAACCCAATCTGTTGAATGGGTTGATTCACATTAGCAATGTTTTCCTACATGGAACTGTGATACGGTAAACACGTTGCAGAGTGTCCTATATTTCTGCTATGTTGCCCATTGTTTTCAATGGGGCCGATGGCAGCAGCACTGTGACACTTGCGGTGGGAATTCCCTTCAGCCCTGCGAGGCTGTTTTCACATGGTGGCAAGTGCGATATCGGGCTGTGAGTCACGGCCCGTTATGCTTGCCAGTGTTAAGGAGCCCTTAATGACTGTTTCAACCTGCATATAAAAATAATGATCATCACCTGTCTAATATAATTGGTAAATCGTACACCTGACTATAATCCGAAAAATTCCCTAATTTTGCCTTCAAAACGCCATCAATTCTTCTAAGTACACTTGCACAAAGTGATTACACCAAATGTTGATTTGACTTTAGATTTCTCTGTTGTTCACTTTATTTTTGTTAATTACCAAAATGCAAACTATTAACACTTCTATTTTTCATTCTTACTTTGCAATAGTATTAGGCAGGTGTGGAGAAAAGTTCTGCATAGTACTGCACATCCCAAAAACCATATCCACCTCTTGTACAGAGATCTGTTTAAGTAAAGCCAAAGACAGCACTTGACCAACCCTGTGGTATCTGGAAAGGTGTTCTACTCTTACATGAGATGATCTGATCCATTCATTGCCTCTAATTACACAGGCTTATGCATGAAGCCATAACACGCCTGTTCGTGACACCTAAGGGAGAAACAACGTTCCCTCACATCGCTCAATGTTTAATGGAAACTCCGGGCATTGCATTTGTTTGGCACAAGATAAGTTTAGTTGATACCTTCTGAGCTCCATGCACCTGTGGAGGTCAAGAAATCTCACTTATATATAAATGTTACTTGCCCTTCAGTTTGTTGCCATGTGCCACCAGTAATTAAGACTTGTGCACTTCATAGCCATAAGTGGTTAACTTTTTGGATCCATTCCAGCACAGAGAGGGTAGAACTCAACTGCCAATGGCAAAAGCAATAAAGACCTAGTGAGAAAATGTTTGTTTAGAGGAAACTGTTTTTACGTGCCATTTCAGGTTATGGGCTCTGCTAATTATGTAGGTATTTCCTATTACAATCTTCACAGAATAGACCTTTCAGGAACTTATATGCAAAATGACTGTTTCGTTGAAAAATTGCTTTAAGAGCTGAATGGTTATATTAAGCACCACTATATTTTTTACGGATCTTAAAAGGGGCTGTACCAAGATTGCAAGTTATTGCCTATCCATAGGATAGGCAATAACTTACTAATTTAGGGGAATCTCAGCCGTGAGACCCGCTACCGATCTCCAGTACGGGTGTCCCATGTCCCCCGCAATGTGGGGTTACTGCACCCCCTGCAGTGAGGAAGAGACTGAATGGAGCGCTGGTCACACTAGTAATCCATTTACTTTCAATGGGACTTTGGAGATGACCCAACAACACCCACTCTGGTATTTGTTAGCTCCATTAAAATGAATGCTCTGCCCCAAAAAAATCATTCACGTTAATGTCTCTGTAGGGGAATAAGTGACCCCCGCAGGGACAGGGATAACAGGATATGGGAGTCATTCAGCACTATAGGGGATAACTTTCAATCTTGGTACAACCCCTGTAACAAAAAATGTAACCATGGTTAATTAGCTTTGGGAGGAATCTATATAAAACTGACAGGTTATGTAAGTGAGGCTTAAGTCATTAGAAAATTGTGGCTATATGTAAAAAAATGCAAGACGACACATGTTCCTAAAAAGAAGCCAGAAAGGGAAGGAATTCCTTTTTTCCGTATGTAGGGTGAAAAGAAGAAGCACTTCAAACTCAGAACTTTATTTTATTGAATGACATCCTAGAACACAAGATCAACGCCATCAAAGGAGAACCTAGTCCATTTAATCCCGCGGCACTCAAATCAGCATGCAATCTTCAGCAGAGGTATACCATTAGGTTTGTAAAGCCACGTCCCAGGAACCATGGACCTCCAGTCCCCGCAAATGCCCAGTCAATCGCATCAAGCGGCAGCATCAAGGGTGGTTAATAAAAAAATCTATCTTTATTGCTCCATGTAAAAAAGGCAATACTTCGACTATCACAGTCTTTAAGCTTCATAAAGACTGTGATAGTCGAAACGTTGCCTTTTTTTACATGGAGCAATACAGATATATATTTGTTTATTAACCACCCTTGATGCTGCCACTTGATGCGATTGACAGATCAAAGGAGAACCTGTCTGCAGATTCATGCTGCCCTAACTGCAGACTGTGGGGTTTCAGGGAAAAAACAAACAAACCAGGGACAAGTGTCCGCTAAGCGGTTCCCCTTTGGCATCTTCTCCCCACATTACTTAGGTTTCTCCCTATACACAAATGGAGAGACTTGTCAATCAAGCTATCAAATCTGAGGCAGGCAGGCAGAAGTCCAAGAGCAGCCACCTAGTGAACAATTTTCTTACCCAACTGTTTTCTTTTTGTAATGAGCGAGTCTGTAGCTTCTGGTCAGATCAGTTTGGCCAGCTTGCTGCCAGGTTCCCTTTCAGATTCACACAAGGCTTTGGTGGGTTTGTCTGATAAACTCTACCCCTATGCCAGATGTTGGTAACCTAAGATTGGATTTGATTATGCCCAATCTCCCTTTTCCCTAAGGGGGGGAGAGAAAAGAAAAACCACAACACGCACACACTTCCAGAGCTACTCAACCAATAGTAAATTTTTTTACGTAGTAAGGGGAGTGAACTCAAGTGTATGACCAGCTTTAAGTAGGTTGGAGAATGTACTAATGCGCAGTGTGCATTAGGTAGTCAGAGAAGCGGTCTGGCTATCTTTGTGCAGGACCAGAGAGAGTTGATTTAAACTGGGCAGCTGACTATATACATTACTCGACTTCAAAAAGGAGAGAAGGGGATTAACCCTTTGCAATCCAATTTTGGATTCAGGGGTTTCTAGGGGGCTTTCTCTTTCTGTCATTATATAATAGCGCCATCTGCTGCCTAGAGCCACTACTGCGGTATGTGACATGCTGGAGAGGCCCCTGACAACAGAGTGGCCAGTAATCTACAGTAAGAATACCCTACCGGACGTCTTCCAACATCAGAGCTGTACAGCCTTCAAACAGAATGTTTTTGGATGTCACAGTGGATTGGAATGGGTTAAGCCTTGGGGAACTTCTAATGCTGTATGTTGAAATTTAACTTGCCCTATTCCTGCTGTCTGTTGGACTGCCCCAATGCACATTACAGGGGTTTTCGGATTTCTTCTTAACCTACCTCCCCTTAAATGTAGCGTAATTAGGAATGTCCCATATACAGGGTTAGGAGTATTTGTATATGGGATGTCACTGGATCAGGAGCTAGTGGTGGCATTATAGGCCATGTGATGCACTGCCAGAGAGAAGAGGAACATTGACTGATGGGGTATTTTAAAAATTTCTGTGGGCAACGTGTAGGGGAATATTACAATGAATTAAAAATAGTCAGGACTACCCCTTTTAAGCCAGATCATGCCTCAAAGAGATAGATGTCAACTTTGAACAAACATGTACAGTCTGTTGATTTTGTGCCTGCTGACTTGGTGAAAAGTGATTATCCTTAACATTGTCTGTAACACTGGCATACTAAGTAACAGGATAAAGTTTTAATGAGGGGCCAAGAATTCATATCATGGCTAAGCAGTCGTGTCATACTGTTTATATAACCCTACAATGGACAAGGCGAGTCAAAAGTCTCCATACAGGTATGTTTTGTAGGTTTACATAAGTGATGCTGCTGACAAGGCAGGAGCGGATCAATGTGATACTGCTGGCAGAGTAGGGGTCAACACGTTACATGGCCTAGACAATCAATGCAACACATCATGCAAGTTACACATGACTGTTGCGAAAACGTTCAAGTCGACAGGACACATGGATGATGGGACATGATCAAGGCACCCTAAAAGAGCTACACATGAAAGAATGGCCACCATGATTTTGGTGGCCTTTGTCAAGAGCCCCAGATGTGTGTCGCGAGAAGCCGCTGTGTGATAAACACTAGAGATGAGCGAATGTACTCGTTTCGAGTAATTACTCGATCGAGCACCGTGATTTTCGAGTACTTCCGTACTCGGGTGAAAAGATTCGGGGGGCGGGGGGAGGCGTGGCGGAGCGGGGGGTAGCTCTCTCTCTCCCCCCACTCCCCGCTGCAACCCCCCCACTCACCCACGGCGCCCCCCGAATCTTTTCACCCAAGTATGGAAGTACTCGAAAATCGCGGCGCTCGGGCGAAAAAGGGGCGTGGCCGAGTAGGTTCGCTCATCTCTAATAAACATGTATGCAAACCGTAAGGAGACTTTTGATTCACCCCGTAAATGAGTGAAAACTAAAACAAACAAAAAACTGTCCAAAATAGGAACCGAGAGCATCGGATTCTACCCCTATTGAAACCCTGTTCCCACCTGAGAAAAGGAATACAAATGAGTTAGTGTATATATAGCGCACACACTGTGTTTTGATACAGTCTAGTGTTTATTGTATGTTATGGAAGGTACACTTGAATTTCAAAAAGTTAAAACATATAAAAGTGGTTAAGGGAAAAACAATGTATCAACATTTGATAAATGCATAAGAATGTCTTATCATACCATATAGCCGGGTACAATGGTAATGTTAATGCCAACATAGCATTGTGGAAATTAGTCTAAAAAAAGTTATACTATGCTTTTTACAAACAACATTTGCTGCTGTTTAAAATACCAGGGAGTAGTTCTGTCTTTTCGAGAAAGTTTCCTTAGCTTTGTTCGGATATGAAGGAAGGGAGATGCATTTGGGGCGGGGGGAGAAACAAATGATGCAATTACTTCACAGAAATCACAGAATCACCTGTCCAAACCGGCATCGATAAGAACATAAAAGGTACAGATTATAATTCTCCCTATATGAAATAATTTACACACAGATGTATGTCACCTATACCACCATCTAAAATAATCACTAAATACATTTTTGAAATAAACAAGCAATATTCTGCATGATCAAATATCAAAACAGCCAAAAAGTAGTGTTTGTTTTTGTCCCTCTATTTTTGATTCTTTGCCAGTAACTGTCCAGAAACAAAATCTTTTTTTTTTTAAAATTTTTTTATTTTTGCTATAATTTTTTTGTCAATTTTATTTTTTTAAATATTGTAGTGAAGTGCAACCAACCAAGCTTATCTGGTAGTACAACTGCATAAAGAAACCACTGGTCAAAAATACAATGGAATGGGGAAAGAGGTTTAAGTCACAAAACCGTTTTGTTTTTTTTTTCTTTTCCAAACCATTAAGCAAAAGTACTCCACAGTTTTCCGAAGAGGACGACGAGCCGGTACATACTCGTGCCATGTTTTAATGGAGCAAAGATTTATGCGGAGGACGTGACACTTTGTTTGTAAACTGCATGGTAAGCGTTTCTCAGTAAGACGTATGGGAAACAAGACTCCAGCAAGTCCATGGTCAGGAATGGTGACTCTTGCACAATCTGTTATGAAAAACGAAAAAAAGGTCAAATGTGAAATAAGATCATTTTTAGAGAGCACCACAGATTTGTTACACCCCCCCCCCCCCCATTTAAAAACTTATGTTTTTATTTTAAATTTACTTTTTTGCCCGACACTCATCCCTGTGATGCTCGGAATGGAGGCGAAGCGAGCCGAGGAGCCTTCTCCCCTCACCTGCTTCCATTTACAGCAAGCAGACAGTCATTCAAGAGTGAACCACGGCTAATTACACGGAACGGAACGTCATTCTGTTTTCCGCATGCAGAAACTGAACAATTCTGGTTCAGTCGCTGCAAGCATTTACATGGGACAATCATTCAGATTCCTGCAGGAGCCTGAACCATTCTGAACGATAATGGTTCCCGGTAGAAGGGCCATTAGTCTGCAGTTATCTGGACAACCCCTTATCTAAATGAGGATGTGTTGCCAGTTAGCTGATTGATGCGGGTCCAGCAACTGAAATCCCAGAAACCAGTCGTTATCGTTGGAGAAAGCTGCAGCCAACCAAATATTTAACAATCCAATACTACATGGTGTCCATTCTCACATGGCTGGGATGAGTATGTAATACACAAGTTATATGGCGTACTTTAGAGCACTCTCTTTAGTGACCTTCATTGATGTGAATTTGCACTTGGCTACTAAGAATCAGGGCCACTTTAACCCTAGGGCAAATTGAGCACTGGGCCCCTGGTAGCGCCAGGCCTTCAGGCAGCAGCACCAATCTCAACTGTGTCCATCTAAGCACGTATCCTCTGCGGCCAATCACTGTCCTCAATGGGTACGCTGTCTGGTGATTGGGTGCAACAGTCACATGCTTCAACAGGCACATGACTGCTTGTCCAAAGAGTGAGTGGTGAACAGAGCAGCAGAGAGACATACAATAGACGAGCATAGCTTTATAATTATTTTTTTAACCTCAATACTTGTTATTGCATTCTCTATTGCCCACTCACTTCTGGGTCAAGCAGTCAATAACCAGTCTGATCATCTATGGAGGCCAATTATTGGCTGAGGTGGTTACATGCTTAGATGGGCATGTGTTTCTGGACCTGGAGGTGAGTGGAAACTGGGGGAAGGCTTACAGCCTGCTGGGCCTAGGAAGAGAGTAGAAGGTTTTTTTGGGGCACAAAAAAGTTTGGAGGTAAAAGGGGTGGGGCAAAAGTGTGTACAGTGATCCCTCGTTACGTTCCAGAGACCCCTGCGATACGTCAAAATCAGCGAAGTAGCGGCGTTCTATTGACACAAATCAATCTGTCGGGTGAACTGCCAAACAATCGAAAAAGTGAACAAACTGATGCTACGTTCACTGAGCCAATCAGCGCCCAGGATACAGAACACATTCCGTCAGCCAATAGTGTGCCGTGTACAATCTCACGTTGCCAAGCACTAGTGGCATACTGTATTTCCTGCATGTACCGCAAAATTCCACGATGTTGCGAAAAGCTTAGCGAAAACAGAATTATACATGGTCTATCTGAAATCTGTGATGCACTGAAGCCGCAATCATTGAACAGCGATATAGCGAGGGATCACTGTATAGGGGAACCCATTTTAATACCTATACACTTAATATTCCAGTGGGCCCAAACGGCTCTGCTAAGAATGCTTGGGGGGGGGGGCCTGAGATCACAAATGGAAGTCCTATGTGGTGGCATTACTAGACCTGTCAGTTACCATATTTTAAAACATAACAAAAGCACCAGAAAAAGCTCATTTTTGTACATTTACCATAAGTAAAAATGTGTATTGATAAGAAAATGTAATGACCTGCTAGACTCACACCTCAGATTACCTTATGCAAACATTATGGACCAGACTTTCCTGACAAAAGTAACAGGTCCGAAGCAGAATTCCTTCTACATGCCAATTCAAATGATTTACATGAACCCACATGTAAAGAAACAACACACCATATTTCTTTGATTCTCAACTTACCATATCTAGCAGCAGATAAACAGATTCTCTGTTTCTTGTAGTCGTTTTATCAGTTTCTTGGCCAATTTTCAGCAAGCTGGAAGATGCAAGCTGTGGGAAAAGGCAGATTACGGTAATATGTCCTTAGAAGCCTAGGCAATCATAAGCAGATATCATGTCCAAAACCTTATAAGTCCTTCCCGCAATACACAACCCCATGACAATGCAATGCTTCTAAGGCAATGGGTAGCCATAAAAGACACAGACCTAAATGCTGATGAAAGCCCAGAAACGGTTATATTCATTTTATGGTGCTATGGGGATGTGACCGGTTCCCTTTATAAGTACTCACTCACTGACCCAAGTTGTGGTGCTGTTAGGGTAGGTGATCGGATGCCGGGTGATATACTATTTTTACACTCGTCTGCTTCCGCGATCCAGTGGTGTCCGGCTCTGAAGTCTGTGCGTAGCACAAAAATTGGACTGTTTACCGATGTGCATGCTCTTCTATACAAGTCTATGGGGGGACACCACTGGATTGGGTGCGGGAGAGTATAAATCCCACCTCCCCCCCCCCAAAAAAGAACCTATATCACCTGGCATCCTGTTGCCACTTCTAGAAGTACCAGAACTTCCTTTATGGTGCTGTGGGGACGTAGCCACATCTCTTTAAGATTACTGTATTTCTAGATTACAGTGAGGTCTCAGAAAGCAAACGAAAACCAAATAATGTTTACAAGGAAGCAGAAAATATTTTTGTATCTATTAGGATCAGTCTACTTATCAAATGACAGTTAAAGGGAACCCATCAGCAGATTAATAATCTTAGCCAAGAGCAGCACTAAAATATTGACAGTTCATTCTAAAGTGCTTTTGGTTGGTCTGATTTTAAAATCCTGCCTCTGTAATAGTTAAGCGTTCTCCTGTAACCGTATATAAATGGGGCAGAGTGGTCCGGATGGGCGTACCAGACGTTGTCTGCCATTAGCATATTAGTCTCCAAAGTGTGTCCCTCTGATGTCCTCATACACATGCCAAGTCTCGCTTGAGCGCCATGCGGTTGTCAGCCAATGCACACACAGATGAGCAATGCAAATCTGCCCACAAGAAGGGACAGTTCATCTGCACACGCACCAGCTGTTATCATACTGAAGGGCAACTTCAAGTCATAGCGTCAAATAAGAATTTGGAAGTATAAATTTATGTCCATTTTTGATACCTCAAGAATGGAATGAACCTTGGAGCCGGGCTCTTGCATCAGTGGAGAATATGAAAGGTCTGAAGGAGGTCAAGAGGGATTGTCCGTGGGGACGCCTGGAGGTGGGGGGGGGGGGGGGGGGGGGGGGGTGTTGGGTCGGTGATTGCATCATCTCTCCCCGGGGGAACTTTTCCCAATCACTGTTTTACAGATTTGGTAAAAAGTCATACATTGATTTGAAGAAATGCTGCCAACCAATAGGTGGCGCTGCAGAGGTATTGTTCCATCTTCCTTATGTGCAGGTCTGAAGGAGAGATAACATACAGGCCTGTCACTTCCTAGCACCAATGTACAGATCATAAAATTGTCACATTCCTTGCCAGTGGACTGATTAAATATTTACTTCTCTGCTCATAGTGTCTGGTATTGTTTAACCCCTTAGTGACGGCGCTATCGTAAAACTACGTCCTGCTGTTGCAGGACATGTATGGAGGGAGGTAGCGGCGCTATCTCCCTCCATACAGCGCGGGCGTCAGGGCGATCGCGGCTATTAACCCTTTAAATGCCGCTGTCAATTCTGACAGCGGCATTTAAATCCCCCGAATGCTGTGCAGGTGTCATGGCAGCCAGGGGCCTAATGAATGGCCCGAGGGCTGCCTTAACAGACTGCCTATCAAGCCATCCACACAGGGTGGCTTGATAGACTGCCTGTCAAAAAGCAGTATGACGTAATGCTATAGCATTACGTCATACTGCAGGAGCGATCGAAGTATCGCATGTTAAAGTCCCCTAGGGGGACTTCAAAGTAAAGTAAAAAAAAAATCTCTAAAGTTTTTTTAATTGTTAAAAAAAAAAAAAAAAATAATAAAAAAAATAAAAAGTTTAAATCACCCCCCTTTTGCCATATCTATTAAAGGGGTTGTCCCGCGGCAGCAAGTGGGTCTATACACTTCTGTATGGCCATAATAATGCACTTTGTAATGTACATTGTGCATTAATTATGAGCCATACAGAAGTTATAAAAAGTTTTATACTTACCTGCTCCGTTGCTGGCGTCCTCGTTCCCATGGAGCCGACTAATTTTCGCCCTCCGATGGCCAAATTAGCCGCGCTTGCGCAGTCCGGGTCTTCTGCAGTCTTCTATGGGGCCGCTCGTGTAGAATGCCGGCTCCGTGTAGCTCCGCCCCGTCACGTGCCGATTCCAGCCAATCAGGAGGCTGGAATCGGCAATGGACCGCACAGAAGCCCTGCGGTCCACGGAGACAGAGGATCCCGGCGGCCATCTTCAGCAGGTAAGTATGAAGACGCCGGACCGCCGGGATTCAGGTAAGCGCTGTGCGGGTTGTTTTTTTAACCCTGCATCGGGGTTGTCTCGCGCCGAACGGGGGGGGGGGGGGGGGTTAAAAAAAAAAAACGTTTCGGCGCGGGACAACCCCTTTAATAAAAAATCTAAATCATAAAACAAAAATATGTATTTGATATTGCCGCGTCCGTAAAAGTCCGATCTATCAAAGTAGTTCATTATTTTTTCTGCACGGTGAACGTCGTCCGAAAAAAGAAAAAAAAACCGCCAGAAATACACTTTTTTAGTTACCGTCTCCCAGAAAAAACGCAATAAAAAGCGATCAAAAAGTCGTATGCATTCCAAATTGATACTATCGGAAACTACAGGACATCCCGCAAAAATGAGCCCTTGCTCAACTATGTCGACGGAAAAATAAAGTTATCGCGCGCACAAAATAACCGCAGAAAATAATTGAAAAAAATTAAATATCTTAAAAAAAAATACAAGTACTACAGCAAAAACAATACTATATAAGTTTGGTATCGTAGCAATCGTACTGACCCATAGAATAAAAATATCAGGTCATTTTTGTTGCACTTTGTGCGCCGTAGAAACAGGACGCACCGAAAGATGGTGGAATGTCGTTTTTTTCCCATTTCTCTCCGCTTAGAATTTTTTAAAAGTTTTTAAGTAAATTATATGGTACAATAAATAGTGCCATTGAAAAATACAACTCGTCCCGCAAAAAAACAAGCCCTCATACAGCGACGTCGATGGATAAATAAAGGAGCTACGATTTTTTAAAAGGGAGTAGGAAAAAACAAAAATGGAAAAAAGCATAAAGCTCCGTCACTAAGGGGTTAAAGTACAAATTAGTCTCCGATTTCTGTGCCTTCTCTTATGTGAACATTTGTAATTATATAGGTCCCATCCAAATCTGTTTCATTATGCCTGAGGATGGATTCTGAGAGGCTCTAAAAGCTCGCTATAACATCATGTATTTTTGTTAGCCATTAAAAGGTATCATATCTACAAGATTACTGAGAACAATCACATCCAGCTGACTACCGTACGGCACTCACATGAGACTTGGCAGTGCTAGATGTGTCTGAGAAAGCGAGAGGGGACAAACAGGCTGATGGCAGACATGGTCCGGTAGCCCACCAGACCGCTCTCCCTTATTTACATATGGTACAGAGAACGCCGAACAAATTACATAGCAATGCTTTTATATTCCGACCAACCAAAAGGACTTTAGAAAAGAGACCACAGTCAGTATTGCAGCGCTGCTCTTGGCTTTCGTTACTAAAATCTGATGACCGATTCCCTTTAAAATCAGAAGACAGGAAGTATAAATCACTAAATAGCAGAAAAGTACGCACAAACGGAAAGCCCCCAAATGTCTAAGAGACAAGATATACATACAGCCAAGAATTCTTTAAGACGATCTTCAATGCTCCCTTTATGAATCGTAAACAAGGCTGCGGCAATCTGGTTGATGGCCTTTGCCAGGCAATGGATGTTATTGCAGTGACCTAAGAACCAAACGGGTAAGATTGTGTTCAGCTGTTAGGTATTTCAGCACAGCCTGCTGGATTACTAGATATCAGCAGGATAACATTACAATACCTTCTATGGCCGGGCTGTACTGCGACATGACATTACTAGCCAAGGTTGGCAAAGAAACTGCCACAAACACCATTAGAAGACAAGCGATCTTATATTCTTCCTCTGGACTGATAGTTTCTGGAGGGAATCAAAAGGAAAGCATTTAAATGAGCAGTGTGCCATGTCTACCACATTATAAATTACTATCAAGAACAATGGAAAATAGATTCCCATATCAACGATGAGAGATTTTCATGTGAACTCAATGTAGAATTGCTTATTGACCCCCAGAAAATCTGCTCGCCATAGTTTTAAAGAACGCAGTTTTCTGAAGATGCATTCCCTTTGAATTACATTTGGTGCCATGTTTTTCCCCCTGATGGCAATCAACAAATAAAATCTTGAAATATTCCAGTTTGCACACTGACTACTAGAGCGGTTACAATAGGCTGACATTTCCATTCTCCGTAGCTCACTTATCAGTTTTGCTTTGCTGTCTGGGATAGAGTCAGAAGAGGACAAGGGGGTTTAAAAGGGGTTATTCTACCATCTAAAATTGCTTCACAGTCACTCTGTACTTCCTGGTTGCAGCTGACCAGGTCATGTGACTGCTGCAGCCAATCACTGTCAATAGAAGGTCATTGCAGTGGTCCTGGGCAGCAGCAACTGAGTGGTTGTGAGTGAATGCAAAAGACCTTTAATAAGTGACTGCTTGAAAGCCTAGATAAGGCAGGTTAGCAACACTATACACAGGAATGAGCCACTGAAGGAACACTGTATGGTCCCTGGTGGAGGGGGCTGCACTCCATCATTTCCTGGAGACTGCATCAGTCTATTGGCACTTTTCTGACCCTTAACTCCCA